>NW_027590551.1:0-263812 GCF_964213995.1 Mustelus asterias
TGAACTGCATTCCAGTAGAATCTTACTTTAATCACAATGCTACTTCTTTATCTAAAGTTCCCTGCTGGTTAAATACATAAATTGTTAATTGTTCACTTAAATTGAGTGTCAGATATTTCTGTTGATTAACCACTAAATGTTAATGAAGAACAGTTCACACCTTCCCACACACCTTTCACACATCACAAAGCAAGGTGTTCCTCTTTGGGGAATTTGGCGTGGCTTGTTAAAAGGGCATCAACCTCTGTCTCATGTCACTGTCTCTCTATCTGTGTCTCTGTATCTCCATTGTATGGCTTGTGAGAGAGAGGGAGTGAGAGAGTTGGGGGACAGGCTGAGGGAAGGCTGATGTTACAGAATGTGGGAGTGAGAGAGAAACGGGAGGATCAGGTTAAACAGGGGGAGAGATCGCTGGACATTGTGGAGTTGGGGTGGAGGGAAAATGTCACAGGATTCGGGGGTAGAGGGTTTCCTGAGAGCAGTAACTGCTGATGTCCCTGTCACATCTTTCCAGAAAGCGTGATGTTCAACCACTCCAGTCCTGAGACAGTCTGTTTTGAAATGTATCCTGAGGAAATGAACAGTTTCTTCCCAGTTGAGGTTTGAGCCACTTGCCGACTGGGCTGGGCGGTGTGGAAACATTGCTGCGCATGGAATCCTGCTGTGCATCAATGACCTGCAGCATTTACAGAACTGCAAATTGTAACCACACAACTTAAAAGGGAAATTTGGGAGGGTGGAGGGGCTAAAAATCAAACCCCTGGCCTTGGTAAAGACTTATGCTCAATCCCTGTGTCCTGTTTGTGTTTTTAGACAGGGTGGTGCGATTTGGAGGATTTATCATTTTTTATGAGGGAGTGGGTAGGGCAGGGGGTTCAATATCTCGGCCTCTGTCATCACAACGTTCCCTCTCTCTCTCCAACCATTTGCTTCAATGTTGCATCTTGTAGTTCATGTAAAATAAAACCCCCTTGTGATTTGCTGTTGTTTTATTGTTGTGGGGTGTATGAGGGGTGTGCGGACGGGACAGATGGTGGGGAACAGTGGTTCTCTTTTCCCCTCTCGCCCTTTCCCTCCATGTGTGGGATGTTTTGGGGCTGGAAAGGACAGTTCTGTTTCACTGGGGTGGGGAGAATTCTGTTCTTTGTCCCCAAGGTTTATTGCATCCTCTGGGACGAGGCCTCAATTCAAGGCCTAATCTCAGGGCCCTCAGGATGCCTTTTCCATTCACTTCATTCCATACAGTTACTGTGTATAATTTTATGAGATCAATCATTAAATAAAACTGCAGCAGCCGCGTCAATTCATTCCACTCAGGATGCAATTGTCGGTTTTCAAACTCTCCCACCCAACGTTCTTGTTAGATTGTGTTATCAGTGAGGGAGAGAGAGAAAAAGAGGAAGGTGTAAGAGAGAGAGAGAGAGAGAAGGCCGAGAGGAAGGGAGCGGTGAGAAGATAAATTGTCGGGGGGAGGGGGTTGGGGGGTGAGGGAGGGTGGGTGGGGGGAGAGAGGACGTGTTGAGGGGGTCCTCCACTGTTTTATTCCAGCCGAGCTCCCCAGTCATTGAAACATATAAACCAGAAGCGTGAGTAGGAGCCTGCGCCACCATTCAATTTTATTGTGGCTGATCATCAAATTTAATATATTGATTCACCCTGACCCCAAATCCTTTTATCCCTTTAGCCCCGAGAGCTATATCTCATTTATTTTTGAAGTCACAGAATGCCTGTGAATTCCACACATTCACCACCCTCTGACTGAAGACGTTTCTCCTCCCCTCAGTTCTAAAAAGGTTTTCCCTTATCATCAAACGAAGACAGCGAGTTGTGGACTCCCCCACCATTGGTAACTTTCTTTCTGAATCGACCCGTTCAAATCCTGTTTGAATTTTATAAGTTTCTATGAGATCCCCTCTCACTATTCTGAATGCAATTGTCTTAACAACATTCTGTGGTAGTGAATCCCACACATTCACCACCCTCTGACTGAATAAATTTCTCCCCACCTCAGCTCCAAAAGGTTTGTCCCTAATTCTAAAACTATGACCCCGAGTTCTCGACTCCCCCACCATTGGTAACATTCTTTCTGAATCAACCCTGCCTCATTCTGTTAGAATTTAATACGTTTCTATGAGGTCCCCTCTCACTCTATAAATTTCTACTGAATATAATCCTAACCAATCTAATCTCTCCTCATATGACAGACCTGCCATCCCAGGAATCAGCCTGGTAAACCGTCGCTGTACTTCCTCTATAGCAAGGACATCCTTCCTCAGATCAGGACACCAAAACTGTACAAAACTCTCCAGGTGTGGCCTCACCAATCCTTTATAAATTGCAGCAAATCATCCCTATCCCTCAATAGGAATCATGTCGCTATGAAAGCTTACAGACCATTTAGCTCCATTCCTGCCTGCTGTACCTGCCTGGTTCCGTGCAGTGAATGATGCACGAGGAGACCAAGGTTTTGATGAGAATCCACCTCCCTCAATTTACACCCATTCAATAATAACTTGTCTTCCTAATATTCCTACCAGAGTCGATATCCTCACAGTGATCCACATTAAACTGCATCTGCCATGCGTATGACCACACCCTCAGCCTGTCCAAATCACGCTGAATATTCTCTGCACCCTCCTCACAGTTCACCCTCCCACCCTGCTTTGTACCATCTGCAAATTTGGAGATGATGCATTCAGTAACCCTTCTGGAAGACTAAATAAACCACATCCACTGGTTCCCCTCGGTCAACTCTACCGGTTCCACCCTCAAACAATTCCAATAACTTCCAATCATGATTTCCCTTTAGTAAATCCATGCTGCCTTTGTCTGATTATGGCGCTGCCTTCCAAATGCCGAGTTATCAAATCCTTGAAATTTGACTCTTGCAACTTCTCCAGCACCGACGTTAGGCTCACTGGTCTATAGTTCACTGTTTTCTCTCTCCAGTCCTGTCTGAATACCGGGCTTGCATTAGCTACCCTCCAATCTGTAGGAATCAGCCCAGAGTCCAATAGAATTGGTAAAGAACCACCATTGGATCTGCTATTCCCAGGAAGACTTCCTTAAGTACTCTGGGATGAAGGTTATCAGGACCTGGAGATTTATCCACCTTCAATCCCATCATTTTCCCCAAAAGCATTTCTCTGCAAATTCAAATTTCCTTCAGCTTCTCTCTAAAACTTGTTCCTCTCAGAACTTTTGGCACATTATTCATGTCTTCCTTTCTGAAGATCGAAGCAATCTTCAATTTATTTCCTCAGCTATTACTTTGTCCCCCGTTAGAGTATCTCCCATTTCTGACTGCAAAGGTCCTAGTTTGTCAATCTGTGTCTCTTTACATACCGATAGATATTTTTTGAAGTCAGTTGTCATGTTCCATGGTAGATTACTTTCATACTCTATTTTTCTTCCCTTAATCAATCCCTTGCTCCTCCGAAAAGGATGGATTTGTAAACAGTGATTGTGTTACTGAGGGTGAATCTGTGATGATGTGTTTTAGATTTTCACCAATTCACACCGACAATTGTGTTTTAAATCTGGCTGCTCCCACATTGCAGTGTGATTGTGGGATCTTGCTGTGCAGGATGACCAGCAGCATTTCTGAAATGACACAGGAACATTTTATTTTCCTCAGAAACCCTCGAACCCTCCTGCTGCTGACCTTAGACTACACACCTTGGACATTGACCCCTCTGCTCAGGGGAAGAAGTTTCTTCTCAACTATCCTATCTTTGTCCCTCATAATTTTGAACACCTCAATGATGTCCGCACTCCGCCTTCACTGTTCTGTGGAAAGCAACCCCAGCCTAACCAGCCTGTCTTCACTGCAGAAACACTGCTGCCCAGGTAACATCCTGGTGAATCTCCTTTGCGTTCCTTCCAGAGCAATCACATCCTCCGTCTAGTGAGGCCCCCAGAACTCCTCACAGTCCTCGAGCTGAAGACAAATGAGTGTTTCATACATCTCCATCATCACCTCCCTGCTCCTATCTTCGATACATCAGCTAATAAAGAAAATTGTCATGTCTGCCTTCTTAAGCAGCTGATCATCAGAAGTTACCCGCTGGAACGGAAAACAATAGAAGGTTTATGTTCTTTCTTGAGTTGAAACAGAAATTAAATTTTAAAAAATCCAAAGAGCAGTTGTCCAGTCACAACCTCAACATAAAAAAATAAATGAACTAACTTCAAAAGAGTAAAAAAAAATACATCAAGCAACACAGGCTGTGATAAAGAGCATTCAGCACATGTTCCAAAATTAAGATCATTCTTGACAGATTTCATTGAATAATTTTAGCAATTATCAGGAATAATCTGGTCGATGTCCGACACATGGTGTTTCTAGATACCTTCAGTAAGTTAACAGACTTCAGTAAACTCAGAGCAAGTGGAGTTAGAGGACCAGCAGCAGAATGACTAGAAGCTGGTTACAAAGACACAACACAGGCATTGGGAGTTAAAGGGATTTACTCTGACTGCTGGAAGGTGGGAAGTGGTTTTCCACGAGGATCAGCGCTGGGATCACTGTCCTTCACCATTTAAGAACATAAGAACATGAGAACATAAGAAATAGGAGCAGGAGTAGGCCATCTAGCCCCTCGAGCCTGCCCCGCCATTCAATAAGATCATGGCTGATCTGACGTGGATCAGTACCACTTACCCGCCTGATCCCCATAACCCTTAATTCCCTTACCGATCAGGAATCCATCCATCCGCGCTTTAAACATATTCAGCGAGGTAGCCTCCACCACCTCAGTGGGCAGAGAATTCCAGAGATTCACCACCCTCTGGGAGAAGAAGTTCCTCCTCAACTCTGTCTTAAACCGACCCCCCTTTATTTTGAGGCTGTGTCCTCTAGTTTTAACTTCCTTACTAAGTGGAAAGAATCTCTCCGCCTCCACCCTATCCAGCCCCCGCATTATCTTATAAGTCTCCATAAGATCCCCCCTCATCCTTCTAAACTCCAACGAGTACAAACCCAATCTCCTCAGCCTCTCCTCATAATCCAAACCCCTCATCTCCGGTATCAACCTGGTGAACCTTCTCTGCACTCCCTCCAGTGCCAATATATCCTTCCTCATATAAGGGGACCAATACTGCACACAGTATTCCAGCTGCGGCCTCACCAATGCCCTGTACAGGTGCATCAAGACATCCCTGCTTTTATATTCTATCCCCCTCGCAATATAGGCCAACATCCCATTTGCCTTCTTGATCACCTGTTATACCTGCAGACTGGACTTTTGCGTCTCATGCACAAGGACTCCCAGGTCCCTTTGCACGGTAGCATGTTTTAATTTGTTTCCATTGAGATAGTAATCCCATTTGTTATTATTTCCTCCAAAGTGTATAACCTCGCATTTCTCAACGTTATACTCCATTTGCCATATCCTCGCCCACTCACTCAGCCTGTCCAAATCTCTCTGCAGATCTTCTCCGTCCTCCACACGATTCACTTTTCCACTTATCTTTGTGTCGTCTGCAAACTTCGTTACCCTACACTCCGTCCCCTCCTCCAGATCATCTATATAAATGGTAAACAGTTGCGGCCCGAGTACCGATCCCTGCGGCACGCCACTAGTTACCTTCCTCCAACCGGAAAAACACCCATTTATTCCGACTCTTTGCTTCCTGTCGGATAGCCAGTCCCCAATCCACTTTAACACACTACCCCCAACTCCGTGTGCCCTAATCTTCTTCAGCAGCCTTTTATGGGGCACCTTATCAAACGCCTTTTGGAAATCCAAAAACACTGCATCCACCGGTTCTCCTCCATCAACCGCCCTCGTCACATCTTCATAAAAATCCAACATGTTCGTCAAGCACGACTTTCCCCTCATGAATTTACATCAACAATATGGAATAGGGAAGCAAAATTATAGTTCCAAAATGTACCAACCAATCCAAACTGAGAATGAGAATGAGCAGAGTGGAAGAATACACCTAAATTGGTAACTGGCTAGGTAACTGGATAGGTAACTGGCTGTCTGATCGAAGACAGAGGGTGGTGGTGGTGGAAAAGTTTCGGATTGGAGGCAGGTTGCTCGCGGAGTGCCGCAGGGATCAGTGCTTGGTCCTCTGCTCTTTGTGATAGTTATTCATGACTTAGAGGACATAGAACATAGATCATAGAACAGTACAGCACAGAACAGGCCCTTCGGCCCACGATGTTGTGCCGAGCTTTATCTGAAACCAAGATCAAGCTATCCCACTCCCTATCATCCTGGTGTGCTCCATGTGCCTATCCAATAACCGCTTAAATGTTTCTAAAGTGTCTGACTCCACTATCACTGCAGGCAGTCCATTCCACACCCCAACCACTCTCTGCGTAAAGAACCTACCTCTGATATCCGTCCTGTATCTCCCACCACGAACCCTATAGTTATGCCCCCTTGTAATAGCTCCATCCACCCGAGCAAATAGTCTTTGAACGTTCACTCTATCTCTCCCCCAGGAGGGGGCTGAAGGGTGATCAGTAAATTTGCTGATGACACCAAGATTGGTGGAGTAGTGGATGAGGTGGAGGGCTGTTGTAGGCTGCAAAGAGACATAGATAGGATGCAAAGCTGGGCTGAAAAATGGCAAATGGAGTTTAACCCTGATAAATGTGAGGTGATTCATTTTGGTAGGACTAATTTAAATGTGGATTACAGGGTCAAAGGTAGGGTTCTGAAGACTGTGGAGGAACAGAGAGATCTTGGGGTTCATATCCACGGATCTCTAAAGGTTGCCACTCAAGTGGATAGAGCTGTGAAGAAGGCCTATAGTGTTTTAGCTTTTATTAACAGGGGGTTGGAGTTTAAGAGCCATGGGTTATGCTGCAACTGCACAAGACCTTGGTGAGACCACATTTGGAATATTGTGTGCAGTTCTGGTCACCTCACTATAAAAAGGATGTGGAAGCGCTGGAAAGAGTGCAGAGGAGATTTACCAGGATGCTGCCTGGTTTGGAGGGTAGGATTATGAGGAAAGGTTGAGGGAGCGAGGGCAGTTCTCTCTGGAGCGTAGGACGCTGAGGGGAGACTTAATAGAGGTTTATAAAATGATGAAGGGGATAGATAGAGTGAACGTTCAAAGACTATTTCCTCGGGTGGATGGAGCTCTTACAAGGGGGCATAACTATAGGGTTCGTGGTGGGAGATACAGGAAGGATATCAGAGGTAGGTTCTTTACGCAGAGAGTGGTTGGGGTGTGGAATGGACTGCCTGCAGTGATAGTGGAGTCAGACACTTTAGAAACATTTAAGCGGTTATTGGATAGGCACATGGAGCACACCAGGATGACAGGGAGTGGGATAACTTGATCTTGGTTTCAGATAAAGCTCGGCACAACATCGTGTGCCGAAGGGCCTGTTCTGTGCTGTACTGTTCAATGTTCTATGTTCTATGTAAATACAATAACACGTTAATAATAAATTATAAACTTGCAAATTGGGTATTGGAATTGGAAATTAATTTCACCACAGCTCAGTGTCAGGTTCTTCATTCTGATCAGAACAATATGTTTCCCAATCACTCTGTAGAAATCAAGTATCTGAATGTTTTCGAGGAGTTCAGGGCTTCAGGTGATCAGATTCACAAATCGCTTTCAGAAGCAACACAGTTTAGACAGAGCCACAACAACCCAGAAAAAAACCCACTGGAGTTCATTCATAGATCAATGGAAATGTGAACAATTCACAAAATGTTTGACAATTCCTGAATACTGCACGGTTTGTAATTGGTTTGTTTAAATATCAGGAAATCGCTGAAACCTCTTTCTTTTCAATACAAAGCCGAGGTATGGAGAAATTTCACATCATCCACTGACCACCAAACAAAGCCAAAATCTTCCTGTTTTCAACATATTCCAAAGATAAAAGACTGAGGCAGCTCAACAGAATGGACATCTCACTCACCAAATTAAAATATGATACATTTAACATTGAAACAACTTATTTCATTGCAATTCTTTTCCGAAACACAATACAATTCTACTTGGACAGATGGTGCCAGATATTAATGGAGGCTTCGATCAGATATTCCACTCAGGTGAAAGAACCACAATCAGTACAATTTTACACTGACAAATATACCCTGCAATACTTGTTCACTGGTGTCAGGTATTCCACTCTGGTTAGTGACCCACACTCAAATTTCCATTATATTCTTACTCCCACTGAACATTATTTCAGAGAGATCACCTTCACTGAGGTCCAATCTTACAATATATAAGATTGAGTAGTTCACTCCTCAATACATTAACTTCATTGAGCAGTGAGCCCGTGAATAAGATACAGGGGCTCATTGTCAGTTGATGAAAAGGATTAAAAACACAGAGATATTTCAAGCCATTTGATTGAAGTAAATTACATCGTTGACCTGGTGTCTTTATAACAGTGACCACGAGATCAGCTTGGAGCATTTTCACTCAGAGTTTAGAATCAGAGAGCCGTTCACACACAGATTTACACAACCTCAATGGTTAGAGTCACTCACCGGGAACACCAATAATGGCGATGATTGGGTAGATTATTTTCTCAGCTATCTCAACTGGATACAGCATCTTCAGTGTGAAGTGATGTGTCCCTTCGAGCTGCTGGCAGTCTCTCTGACTTTAACATCTGACGTTATATATTCCCAAAGCCTTTAATTTATACACTGTAAAGTCACCTTAGGGACATTGTGGCAGAAACCTGGTTTGAAGTTTTTTTTAAATATATGAACAAACAGATTACGACATTGAGTTCAGTGATGAAAAATATTTATTTTTAGTATTGACTTCTTTCCAAACACTGGATTCTGTTGATCACATTTATCAACTAATAACAAGTGGAAAGATGCTGTCCACTCAAACACCATCAGTCCCACCTCGAGATCTCAGATAGTTTCAGTGATATCTGTCACTGGACTGTGACATTTCAGTAATTGAGTCCCAATTGTTACCGTGTCTCTCTGTGTGATCTTTAACTGTGGACATTCTGTGATGTGATTTCAGTGGGTTAGAGTTTAGCATCAATTTCAAAATTCTGTTCATCAATAATTTCGAACTATTTAGTCTGCAAAGAAATTTGTTTTTATCCCGAAATCTACTGCAGCTTCTCAAACTGAGAAAATATTCAGAAACAATGGGACATCTCAGAAAATTCAGGCCCTGCAGCAGACACAATCACATTACCTCTTAGAGCAGTAAAATCACAGATTTAACTGTGACCAGCAATGCACAGGCTCCAAATGACACTGGACCCACATCTGATACAGTGTTCAGAAACGTGCCCAGATGTGGGAGGAGAGAGATGAACACGAGAGAGAGGGACGGCTTGTGGGATGGGCTGAATCTCGAAAGGGTGCGAGGCTGGGAAAGTGAATGGATAAGAGTGAGAGAGGAAGTGAAAGTGAGTGAAAGTGAAACAGAGGAAGACAGAAGGATAGATGGGGCGGGAGTGAGGGCGTGGTGATGGGGGAAGCAGTTATTGTGAGAGGAATGGTGTTTATAACAGTAACTTAACTGAGAGAGAAGTCAGCTCCGCTGGCTATGAGGAGAGGTTGAATAAATCAGGATTGTTTTCACTGGAAAGACGAAGGCTGAGGGGAGACCTGATAGAGGTCCACAAAATTGTGGGAGGCACAGACAGGGTGGATAGTCAGAGGGTTTTCTCCGAGGGTGGAAGGTTCAATTACAAGGAGGCACAGGTTCAAGATGGCAGGATGAAATATTAAGGGAGATGTGCGGGGGATGTTTTCCACACAGAGAGTGTCGGTGCCTGGAATGCGCTGACAGGGGAGGTGGTGGAATCAGGCACATTAGCAACATTTAAGAGGCATCTGGATTGATGCACTAATAGGAGGTAAGAGGGATACTGACCGAGTAAGCGCAGCAGGTTTTATTTTAAAATAGGGCACCATGATCAGCACAGGTTTGGAGAGGGTCGAAGGGCCTATTCCTGTGCTGTCCATTTCTTTGCCTTTGTTCCTTGAGCGTCTGCATTAGGAAAGACACAACTGGGGTAAGAGAGAGTGAGACAAATCAGACCACAAGACTGTGCTCCTGCGACAGGCTGACACACAAAGGCTAAAGCGGGATGATCCATTCAATAATGTCATGCAATGTTGGTCTGAGGAATCGAAAGATCTCCTACGTGACTGCTTAGAGTCAGGGGACTGGTCAGTATTTAAAAACTCCACGAACAACCTGAGCGAGTACGCCACTACAGTAACTGACATCATGAGGAAGTTTGTAGGAGACTGTGTGCCCAAGAAGATATTGCGTGTGTTTCCCAACCGGAAACCATGGATGATCAGGGATATCCACTGCTTTCTGAAGTCCAGGTCTGAGGCATTCAAGTTAGACGACCCTGACCTCTACAAGACAGCCAGATATGATCTACACAGATCCATCAAAGATGCAAAAAAACAGTTTCAGACCAACCTAGTGCCCCATGATAGCCAGACGGACCCCCACCGACTGTGCCAAGGTCTGCAAGACATAGCAGGCTACAAGATGAAGGTGTGTAAAATCGCTGGCTTCACCAAACCCATTTCTAATCACTTCAATGCACACTTTGTCCGTGTTGAGCATGAGGTCAGCATGAGCATGCCCTCCACCCCAGAAGCCTCGGATGCAGCTGTATCTGAGCTCACAATTGCAGATGTCAGAACAGCCGACTCGAAAGTCAACCCATGGACAGCGACTGGCCCGGATGAGGTACACGGACGAACACTCACACACTGCGCGGATCAGCTGGCGGGGGTATTTACACTCATCTTCAGCTTTCTTTACAACAATCTGAGTTCCCTATCTGCTTCATGAAGACAACCATCATCCCAGTACCAAAGAAAAGCCAAGCAACGTGCCTTCATGGTGACGTTCTGCTGGCTCTGATATCCATCCATCGAAGTGGAAAGGGTCGAGTGCTTCATGTTTTTAGGTGTCCAGATCACTATCAGACATGTCCTGGTCCCCCCGTGCCAACAATATAGTTAGGAAAGCCCACCAACGCCTCTACTTTCTCAGAAGACTAAGGACATTTGGAATGTCAGCTATGATTCTCACCAACGTTTACAGATGAACCATAGAAAGCATTCTTTCAGGCTGTATCACAGCTTGGTGTGACTCCTGCTCTGCCAAAGACTGCAAGAAACTACAAAAGGTCATGATTGTAGCCCAATCCATCACTCAAACCAGCCACCCATCCATTGACTCTGTCTACACTTCCCGCTACCTCGGCAAAGCAGCCACCATAATTCAGGGCCCCACGCACCCCGGACATTCTCTCTTCCACCTTCTTCATCAGGAAAAATATACAAAACTCTGATCTCACGTACCAAGCGACACAAGAACAGCTTCTTCCCTGCTGCCATCAGACATTTGAATGGACTTAACTTGCATCAAGTTTATCTTTCTAGGCACCCTAGCTATGACTGTAACACTACATTCTGCACTCTTACGTTTCCTTAGAACATAGAACATAGAAAAGCGACAGCACAAACAGGCCCTTTGGCCCACAAGTTGGGCCAAACAATTTCCTTACCTTCTAGGCTCATCTATAACCCTCTATCTTACTAACCTCCGTGAACCTATCCAAAAGTCTCTTAAAATAATCAATCGAATCCGCTTCCACCACCACTACCGGCAGCCGATTCCACGCATCCACCACTCTCTGAGTGAAAAACTTACCCCTAACCTCTCCTCTGTACCTGCTCCCCAGCACCCGAAACCTGTGGCCTCTCGTGACAACCATTTCAGCCTGGGTAAAAGCCTCTGAGAATCCACTCTATCAATCCCTCTCAACATCTTATACACCTCTATCTGGTCACCTCTCATCCTTCGCCTCTCCAAGGAGAATAGACCTAGCTCTCTCAACCTATCCTCGTCAGGCATACCACTTAATCCCAGCAACATCCTCGTAAATCTCCTCTGCACCCGTTCTATGGCTTCCACATCCTTTCTGTAATGAGGCGACCAGAACTGGGCACAGTACACCAGGTCGGGTCTGACCAGGGTCCGATACAGCTGCAGCATTATCTCCCGATTTCTGGACTCAATTCCTCTATTGATGACGATCAGTATTCCATACGCTTCTTAACTACAGCCTCGACCTGCGAAGCCGCTTTGAGCATCCTATGAACCCGGACCACAAGATCCCTCTGTTCGTCCACACTGCCAAGCGTTTTACCCTCAATATTATATTCTTCCATCCTATTCGACCTGCCAAAATGAACCATCACACACTTCTCTGGGTTGAAGTCCATCTGCCACTTCTCCACTCACTCTTGCATCTTATCTATGTCTCGTTGCAACTGCTGACATCCCTCTACACTATCCACAACACCTCCAAATTTTGTGTCATCAGCAAACTTGCCAACCCATCCTTCCACTTCCTCATCCAGGTCATTTATAAAAATCACAAAGAGCAAGGGTCCCAGAACAGATCCCTGGGGCACCCCACTGATGAGCGACCTCCACTCTGAAAAAGACCCATCTACAACCACTCCTTGCCTTCTGTGGGCAAGCCAGTTCTGAATCCACAAAGCAACGTCCCCTTCTATCCCATGCCCCTTCACTTTCTCCATAACCCTGCATGGGGCACCTTATGAAACGCCTTAATGAAATCCACATAAACCACATCTACCGCTCTTCACCGTCTATGAGTCGAGTCACATCTTCAAAAAACTCAATCAGACTCGTAAGGCATGATCTGCCTCGGACAAAGCCGTGCTGGCTACTTCTGATCATACTATTCCTTTCCAAATGTTCATAAATCCTACCTCTCAGGATCTTCTCCATCAACTTACCTACCACTGAGGTTAGACTCACCGGTCTATAATTTCCTGGGCTATCTCTTTTCCCTTTCTTGAATAACGGAACCACATCCGCCATCCTCCAATCCTCCGGAACCTCTCCTGTCTCCATTGACGACGCAAAGAGAATTGCCAGAGGATCAGCAATCTCTTCCCTCGCCTCCCACAGTAACCTGGGGTACCTCCCATCTGGTCCCGGCGATTTATCTAACTTGGTGCTTTTCAACAGCTCCAACACATCCTCTTCCCTAATGCCCACATGCTCAATCTTCTCAGTCCACTGCAAGTCCGCACTGCAACTACCAAGATCCTTTTCCACTGTGAATACTGAAGCAAAGTATTGATTGAGTACCTCTGCTATTTCAACCGGTTCAATACAGAGTCCGTATCCTTCCATTCCCATCCTATCCATGTACTTGTCTCGTTGCCCCTTAAATGCCGCTATTGTACCTGCTCCCACCACCTCCCCGGGCAGCGCGTTCCAGACATTCAACACCCTCTGTGTAAAAAAACCTGCATCGCACATCTCCTCTAAACTTTCCCCCACACACCTTAAACCTGTGTCATATGATGACAAGTACCCGGCGGGATTTAAAATAAAGATAGTAGATGTGTGTCAGTCAGTGTTTGAGACAGTTTGTGTAACACTTTTGCTGTGTTGTCCTTAATCGATGTTGTAATGTGGAGGTTACAAGGACTAAGCAGCGAGAGTGAGGTGAGTGGTGCATTGGTTTGTCTGTGGATAATAAGAATGAAGTCGGTGATGCACCTGGTGGGTAATGACAGTGGGACTGAGGTCAGGCATCTCCCTGGATATATATTGATAATAAAATGAATTTAGTGATGTAATTGTGTGGGTCGTGATAAGAAGATTGGTGTTGATGTTTGGGGGCTGGGAGTGAGGGGTTGTGTGGAATGAGCGATTGCATACAGAATGCACCTCACTCTACACTGTGTTTATACATCTCTCTCAGGTCAGATACAGCACCAATTGGACACAGGATTCTACCCCTGCACTCATCCATCAAACATTCACTTGGAAGGACAGTCGTGGGGGTGGGCGAAGGGGGGGGGGGAGGGGGAGGACAAGCGTACGTCCCTGCAGGAGATCATTCAGCCCCTCGAGACTGGTCATCCAGTCCATAAGATCATGGCTCATTTGATGTGTCTCTCATCTCGTAACCCTGAACATATTTACCCTTCAGCTTGCCATTTCCCCTTGAAATTCTGGATTGAATCTGCTTCCGGCTGATGATCAGACTCTACATTTCAGATACTAGCGATCCACTCCTTTACAAATGTGTCCATTGTCCCCATGTCCCTTCACACTGCATCATTTCCTCGAGCGGGAGGTGTGTAGGGGTTGGAGTGTGACAGGGGGGTGTCAAGGTGGAGTCGTTATGTGAAGGGAAAGAAGGATGTTGACATGAGAGGGAATGGTGGGTGTGGGGGGAGAGGGAAAGGGGGATGTGGGGGGGAGAGGGAAAGGGGGGGTGTGGGGGGAGAGGGAAAGGGGGGTGTGGTGGGGAGAGGGAAAGGGGGTGTGGGGATGAGAGGGAAAGGGGGGCGTGGGGGGGAGAGTGGATGGGGGGTGTGGGGGGGAGAGGGAAAGGGGGGTGTGGGGGGGCGAGAGGGAAAGGGGGGTGTGAGGGGAGAGGGAGAGGGGTGTGTGGAGGGAGAGGGAAAGGGGGGTTTGGGGGGAGAGGGAAAGGGAGTGTGGGGGGAGGGGGAAAGGGGGTTGTGGGGTGAGAGGGAAAGGAGGGTGTGGGGGGGAGGGAAAGGGGGGTGTGGGGGAGAGGGAAAGGGCGGTGTGGGGCGGAGGGAAAGGGGGGGTGTGGGGGGGAAGGAAAGGGGGGTGTGGGGGGAGAGGGAAAGGGGGGTGTGGGGGGGAGGGAAAGTGGGGTGTGGGGGAGAGGGAAAGGGGGGTGTGGGTGTGAGAGGGAAAGGGAGGTGTGGGGGGGAGAGGGAAAGTAGGGCGTGGGGGGAGAGGGACAAGGGGGTGTAGTGGGAGAGGGAAAGGGAGGTGTGGGGGGGAGAGGGAAAGGAGGGTGTGGGGGGAGAGGGAAAGGGGGGTGTTGAGGGAGAGGGAATGGGGGGTGTGGGGGGGAGAGGGAAAGGGGGTCGTGGGGGTGAGAGGGAAAGGGGGGTGTGGGGGTGAGAGGGAAAGCGGGGTGTGGGGGGGAGAGGCAAAGGGGGGTGTGTGGGAGGAGAGGGAAAGGGGGGTGTGGGGGTGAGAGGGAAAGGTAGTGTGGGGGGAGAGGGAAAGGAGGTGTGGGGGGGAGAGGGAAAAGGGGTTGTGGGGGGGAGAGGGAAAGGGGCATGTTGAGGTGCGAGAGCATAGAGCAGAGAACATTACAGCGCAGTACAGGCCCTTCGGCCCTCGATGTTGTGCCGACCAGTGGAACCAATCTAAAGCCCCTCTAATCTACACTATTCCAATATCATCCATGTGTTTATCCAATAACCATTTGAATGCTCTTAATGTTGACGAGTCCACTACTGCTGCAGGCAGGGCATTCCACGTTCTTCCTACTCTCTGAGTGAAGAACCGACCTCTAACATCTGTCCTATATCTCTCACCCCTCAATTTAAAGCTATGTCCCCTCATGTTAGCCATCACCATCCAAGGAAAAAGGCTCTCACTATCCACCCTATCTAATCCTCTGATCATCTTGTAAGCCTCTAGTTAGTCACCTCTTAACCTTCTTCTCTCTAATGAAAACAACCTCAAGCCCCTCAGCCTTTCCTCATACGATTTTCCCACCATACCAGGCAACATCCTGGGAAATCTCCTCTGCACCCTTTCCAACACTTCCACATCTTTCCTATAATGCGGCGACCAGAACTATACGCAATACTCCAAATGGGGCCGCACCAGAGTTTTGTGCAGCTGCAACATGACCTCCTGGCTCCGAAACTCAATCCCTCTTCCAATAAAAGCGAATACACCGTACGCCTTCTTAACAACCCTATCAACCTGGGTGCCAACTTTCAGGGATCTATGCACATGGACACCCAGATCCCTCTGTTCATCGACACTACCAAGTATCTTACCATTAGCCCAGTACTCTGTATTCCTGTTACTCCTTCCAAAGTGAATCACCTCACACTTTTCCGCATTAAACTCCATTTCCCACCTCTCAAACCAGCTCAGCAGCTTATCTATGTCCCTCTGTCACCAGCCGCTTCCCTCCACACTGTCTTCAACTCCACAGACTTTAGTGTCATCTGCAAATTTACTAAACCGTCCTTCTACGCCCTCATCCAGGTCATTACTAAAAATGACAAACAGCAGTGGCTCCAAAACAGATCCTTGCGGTACACCACTAGTAACTGAACTCCAGGATGAACATTTCCCATCAACCACCACCCTCTGTTGTCTTACAGCGAGCCAATTCCTGATCCAAACCACTAAATCCCCCGTCAATCCCATGCCTTCGTATTTTCTGCAATAGCTTACCATGGGGAACCTTATCAAACGCTTTGCTGAAATCCATATACACCACATCAACTGCTTTACCCTCATCCACCTCTTTGGTCATCTTCTGAAAGAACTCAATAAGGTTTGTGAGGCACGACCTACCCTTTGCAAAACCATGTTGACTATCCCCTAATCAAATTATTCCTTTCTCGATGATTATAAATCCTATCTCTTACCAACCTTTCCAAAACTTTGCCAACAACAGAAGTAAGGCTCACCGCTCTATAATTACCAGGGTTGTCCCTACTACCCATCTTGAACAAGGGAACAACATTTGCTATCCTCCAGTCTTCTGGCACTGTTCCTGTAGACAATGACGACACAAAGATCAAAGCCAAAGGCTCTGCAATCTCCTCTCTAGCCTCCCAGAGAATCATAGGATAAATCCCATCCGGCCCAGGGGACTTATCAATTTTTACCCTTTCCAGATTTGCTAACACCTCCTCCTTATGAACATCAATCCTATCCAGTCCAACAGCCTGCATCTCAGTTCTCCCCTCGACAACACTGTCCCTCTCCTGTGTGAATACCGACGAAAAATATTAATTTAGTGTCTCTCCTATCTCTTCAGACTCCACGCACAACTTCCCACTCCTGTCCTTGACTGGCCCTAACCTTACCCTAGTCATTCTTTTACTCCTGATGTACCTATCGAAAGCTTGAGGGTTTTCCTTGATCCTACCTGCCAAAGACTCCTCATGTCCCCTCCTGGCTCTTCTTAATTCTTTCTTTCGGTCCTTCCTCGTTAACTTGTAATTCTCAAGTGCCCTAACTGAGCCTTCATGTTTCAACTTAACATAAGGCTCGTTCTTCCTCTTCACAAGAGATTCAACCTCCTCAGTAAACCACGATACCCTCACACGACTGTTTCCTCCCTGCCTGACAGGTACATATTTATCAAGGACGCGTAGTAGCTGTTCCTTGAACAAGCTCCACATTCCAATTGTGCCCATCCCCTGCAGTTTCCTTCCCCAACCTATACCAGCTAAATCTCGCCTAATCGCATCATAATTTCCTTTCCCCCAGCTATAACTCTTGCCCTTTGCTATAAACCTATTCCTTTCCATTGCTCAGGTAAACGTAATCGAATTGTGGTCACTGTCACCAAAGTGCTCACCTACCTCCAAATCTAACACCCGGTCTGGTTCATTACCCAGTACCAAATCCAATGTGGCCTCGCCTCTTGTTGGTCTATCTACATACTGCGTCAGGAAACCTTCCTGCACGCATTGGACAAAAACTGACCCCTCTAAAGCACTCGAACTTTAGCTTTTCCTCTCAATATTTGTAAAGTTAAAGTCCCCCATAGCAACTACCCTGTTACTTTCACTCCTATCCAGAATCATCTCAGCAATCCTTTCCTTTATATCTCTGGAACTTTTCGGAGGCCTATAGAAAACTCCCAACAGGGTGACCTCTCCTTTCCTGTTTCTAACCTCAGCCAAAATTACCTCAGTAGACGAGTCCTCATCAAACGTCCTTTCTGCCACCGTAATACTGTCCTTGACTAACAATGCCACACCTCTCCCTCTTTTACCACCTTTCCTGCACTTACTGAAACATCGAAACCCCGGAACCTGCAACAACCATTCCTGTCCCTGCTCTATCCATGTCTCCGAGATGGCCACAACATCGAAATCCCAGGTACCAACCCATGCTGCAAGCTCACCCACCTTATTCTGGATGCTCCTGGTGCTCAAACCACCTTCCTGCCTGCCAGTGCACTCCTGCGACCCTGAAACCTCATCCATGACCTCACTACTCTCAACCTCCTGTACACCAGAGCTACAGTTCAGATACCCACCCCCCTGCTGAATTAGTTTAAACCCTCCCGAAGAGCATTAGCAAATTTCCCCCCCGAAAGTATTGGTACCCCTCTGGTTCAGATGCAGACCATCCTGTTTGTAGAGGTCCCACCCTACCCCAGAAAGAGCCCCAATGATCCTGGTATCTGAAACCCTCCCTCCTGCACCATCCCTGTAACCACGTGTTCAACTGCTCTCTCTCCCTATTCCTCTCCTCACTATCACGTGGCACGGGTAACAAACCAGAGATAACAAGTCTGTTTCTTCTCGCCCTAAGAACAAAGAACAAAGAACAAAGAACAGTCCAGCACAGGAACAGGCCCTTCGGCCCCCCGAGTCTGTGCCGACACAGATGCTTCTCTAATTGAATATTTTCTTGCCTCTCCATGGTCCATATCCCTCTATTCCCTGCCTATTCATGTATCTATTCCAATGCCTCTTAAACGTTGTTATGGAATCTGCTTTCACCACCTCCTCCGGCAGTATGTTCCCGGCATTCACCACCCTCTATATGAAAAGCTTGCCCCTTATATCTCTTTTAAACTTCCTCCCCTCACTCTCAACCTCTGTCCCTGAATAATTGACCCTTCGACCCTGGGAAAAAGACTGAGTATCCACGCCTGTCATAATCTTGTAAATCTCTATCAGGTCCCCCCTCATCCTCCAATGCTCCAATGAAAACAATTGAAGTTTATTCAACCTTTCTTGATTTCTATGATTTCTATGAACGTTTCGTCATAGTCCATATCCTCCAAAGCAGGCAACATCCTGGTAAATCTCTTCTGCACCCTTTCCAATGCATCAACATCCTTCGGGTAGTGTGGCGACTAGAATTGTCCACAATACTCCAAATATGGCCTGACCAAGGTCTTATACAGCTGCAACATGACTTTCTAATTCCTATACTCAACACCCTAACCGATGAAGGCCAGCATGTCATGCACCTTCTTGACCACCTTGTCCACCTGAGTTGCCACTTCATGGAACTGTGGATCTTCACGCCTCGATCCCCCCGTATACTAATATTTCTAAGCGGTGTACCATTTACTGTATACTTTGCTTCTGCAGTAGACCTTCCAAATCGCATCACCTCACATTTGTCCAGGTTAAAATCCAACTGCCACCTTTCGACCCAGGTCTCCAGCCGATTTATATCCTGCTGTATTCTCTGACAATCTTCCTCACTACCCGCTTCTCCCCTTATTTTTGTATCATCTGCAAATTTACTAATTAGATCACCTACATTTTCCTCCAAATCATTTATATATATATTACAAACAACAGAGGCCCCAGCACTGATCCTTGTGGAACACCACTGCCACTCTCTGCTTTCTTTGCCCAAGACAGTTTTGTATCCATCTTACCAGCTCACCTTGGATACCTATGACTTCACCTTCTGTATCAGCCTGCCAAGAGGAACCTTATTGAAGGCTTTACTAAAATCCATGTATACAACATCCACTGCCCTACCGTGGTCAATTTTTCTTGTCACTTCCTCAAATAACTCAATCAAGTTTGTGAGACATGACCTCCCCTTCACAAAATCATGCTGCCTATCACTAATAAGCTTATTATCTTCCAGATGTGAGTACATCCAGTCCCTAAGAATTTTCTCAATAATTTCCCCATCACTGATGTAAGGCTCACAGGCCTGTAATTTCCTGGATTGTCTCTTCTGCCCTTCTTGAACAATGTTAGTTACTCTCCAATCCTCTGGTACCTCACCCGTGGTTAAAGAGGATATAAAGATTTTGGCCCAGGCCTCAGCAATTCTTTCCTTCGTCTCTCTCTGTGCTCTGGGATAGACCCTATCTTGCCCTGGGGACTTGTCCACTTATTGTTTTTCAAAACCTCCAATATCTCCTCCCTTTTTATCTCAACATGTCCTAGAATGTCAACATCCTCCTGAAGAGGATGGATGGATGATTCTGAAATTGAAAAAGTCAAATCTAATCAGATTAGGATCCTCACAATAATTCCACAGCCAAAACAACTCAGCAAGAATTTGGTTAACTCTTTGCATTGGATACCAAATTTGACAGTTTTTAAACTGTTTTGCTTGTGGTTAAAGGTATTTTTGTGAAATTAATTCATTCAATAAAAGGTGTCACATTGATTTAGTCACATTTCAAAATGGGAACCTCCTGCACCAACATCGGACATTCAATTTTATACTTTGCAGATAGGTTGACCCCTAATTTTGTCAGGACTTTGAGGCAGTATATTAAACATGCTGTGATGTACAGCATGTTCAATATGCTGCCTGCAGGCAGCTCTCTATGTTATCTTTCTGCTAGTAAGCATTTTTAATTACTAAGCTTCCATCCTAACTCCCTGAATTTCTGCCTTACATCCCCATCCCTTTTCCTACCTCTGTCTTGAGTGCCTATGTGAACCCCAACTTGGGGCTGGACCCCCTCCCTCTTAAGGATTTCGAAAACACGATCCGAGACATCGCGGACTCTGGCTCCTGGGAGGCAACACACCGACCGCGAGTCTCTCTCATTCCCGCAGAATCTCCTATCCGTCCCTTTAACAATGGAGTCCCCAATGACCAATGTCCCGAGGCAGCTAAAAACGTAGGGAGCTCTGGAGGAATACAAAGAAAGTAGGAAAGAACTCAAATGAGGAATTAGAAGGGCAAAAAGGGGTCAAGAAATGTCCTTGACAGACAGGATTAAGGAGAATCCCAAGGCATTTTATTCATACGTCAGGAACAAAAGGGTTGTCAGGGAAAAAATCGGACCTCTCAGGGACAAAAGTGGGGAATTATGCTGAGAGCCCAAAGAAGTAGGGGAGATCCTAAATGAATACTTTGCGTTGGTATTCACAAAGGAGAGGGATGTGTTGACTGGGAGTGTCTCGGAGGGGAGTGTTGACCCGTTAGCGAAAATCTCCATTACAAGGGAGGAAGTGTTAGGTTTTTCAGGGAATATAAAGACTGACAAAGCCCCAGGACCTGATGGAATCTATCCAAGGCTGCTCAGGGAGACGAGAGATGAAATTGCTGGGCCTCTGACGCAAATTTTTGTCTCATCAATGGACACAAGTGAGGTCATGATGTGGAGGTGCCGGCGTTGGACTGGGGTAAACACAGTAAGAGGTTTAACAACACCAGGTTAAAGTCCAACAGGTTTATTTGGTAGCAAAAGCCACACGTGTGGCTTTTGCTACCAAATAAACCTGTTGGACTTTAACCTGGTGTTGTTAAACTTTTCACAAGTGAGGTCCCACAGGATTGGAGGATAGCTAATGTGGTCCCGTTATTTAAGAAGGGTCGGAAGGATAACCCGGGAAATTATAGGCCGGTGAGCTTGACGTCCGTGGTTGGGAAGTTGTTGGAGAGGATTCTTGGAGATAGGATGTATGCGCATTTAGAAAGGAATAAACGCATTAACGATAGTCAGCATGGTTTTGTGAGAGGGAGGTCATGCCTCACTAATCTGGTGGAGTTTTTTGAAGAAGTGACTACAATGGTTGACGAGGGAAGGGTCGTGGATGTCATCTGTATGGACTTTAGTAAAGCGTTTGACAAAGTCCCTCATGGCAGGTTGGTGCAAAAGGTTGGATCTCATGGGATAAAGGGGGAGGTGGCTAGATGGGTGGAGAACTGGCTTGTTCACAGAAGACAGAGGGTGGTAGTGGAAGGGTCTTTTTCCAGCTGGATGCATGTGACTAGTAGTGTTCCGCAGGGCTCTGTATTGGGACCTCTGCTGTTTGTGATTTATATAAACGATCTGGAAGAAGGTGTAACTGGGGTGATCAGTAAGTTTGCGAACGACACGAAAATGGCTGGACTTGTAGATAGTGAGGAACATTGTCAGAGGCTACAGAAGGATATAGATAGGCTGGAAATTTGGGCAAAGAAATGGCAGATGGTGTTCAATCCAGATCAATGCGAAGTGATGCATTTTGGTAGAACTAATGTAGGGGGGAGCTATACGATAAATTGCAGAACCATAAAGGGTGTAGATACGCAGAGGGACCTGGGTGTGCAAGTCCACAGATCCTTGAAGGTGACGTCACAGGTGGAGAAGGAAGTGAATAAGGCACATGGCATGCTTGCCTTTGTAGGACGGGGCATAGAGTATAAAAGTTGGGGTCTGATGTTGCAGATGTATAGAACGTTGGTTCGGCCGCATTTGGAATACTGCGCCCAGTTCTGGTCGCCACACTACCAGAAGGACGTGGAGGCTTTGGAGAGAGTACAGAGGAGGTTTGCCAGGATGTTGCCTGGTATGGAAGGGCTTAGTTATGAGGAAAGATTGGGTAAACTGGGGTTGTTCTCCCTGGAAAGATGGAGGATGAGGGGTGACCTAATAGAGGTGTATAAAATTATGAAAGGCATCGATAGGGTGAACGGTGGGAAGCTTTTTCCCAGGTCGGCGGTGATGTTCACGAGGGGTCATAGGTTCAAGGTGAGGGGGGCGGCGGGGCGGGGGGCGGGGGGTGGTGGCGGCGGGGGAAGGCGGGGAGGTTCCACACGGATATCAGAAGGACGTATTTTACACAGAGGGCGGTGGGGGCCTGGAATGCGCTGCCAGGCAAGGTGGTGGAGGCGGACACACTGGGAACGTTTAAGATTTATCTGGATAGCCACATGAACGGAGTGGGAATGGAGGGATACAAAAGAATGGTCTAGTTTGGACCAGGGAGCGGCGCGGGCTTGGAGGGCCGAAGGGCCTGTTCCTGTGCTGTATTGTCCTTTGTTCTTTGACTAAGCCTCTACTCCTCTCCCCCCTTCCCTTCTTAGCACCAAGGACAGACTCTGAGTCAGCGACTGTCCCCCATGGCTTACCCATGCTAAGTCCCCCCCCCCTCCGCCCCCCCCCCAACAGCATCCAAAAGTGTACTATCCCCAATTTCGACTCCATTTCTTTTTTCTCCCCCCACTTGAACGGCTCCCTGTACCCTGGTGCTGTGGTCAGTTTGCTCATCCTCCCTTTCCCTACCCTTCTGAGCTGCCGGGCCGGACTCTGCGCCGGAGGTACGGCCACTGTTGTTTCCCCCAGGTAGGCTGCTCCCCCCAACAGCACTCAAACAGGAGTACTTATTCTGAAGGGGCACAGCCACTGGGTACTCTCTAGTTCCTGACCTTTCCCCTTCCAACCTGTGACCCACGTGTCTTTCTCCTGTGGCCCCGGTGTCACCACCTGCCTGGAACTCCTATCTATCAGCTCCTCATTTTCCCTGACCAGACGAAGATCATCGAGCTGCAGCTCCCGTACCGTAACGCGGTCCCTTAGGAGCTGCAGTTTGATGCAACCGGCGCAGAAATGGGCGTCCGGGAGGCGAGCTGACTCCAGGAGCTCCCACATCCGACACCGACAACAACAAACTGGACTTGCACTCATAATCGCCCTTTCTTCAAGTACACTGGTAAAACTACCAGATGAACCGAACATGCTTCGCCCGTTTCCGACTAATCCCGTTGAGCCAAAGCCCTTCAGCCCTCACTCTCCTCCCTGCTCACTCCGCTGCCCGCTAACCACGCTGCCCGCTGGGAAGTGCGGCCTGCTCTTAACCCTCCCACGCTGAAAACAAAACCCCACACACTTCCCACAAGAACCCGCGGATACTTCCCGTGTGAAGTTTAAAGGTTTTTAATAAAATAAAGCCCTCAAATAAAGTAATGTAAAAAAGTCGATCTCTCCCCCCAGACTCCTGCAACAAGTCACTCCTCTTTACCTCGCTGTGGATGAACAATGAGCATGTACTGGAGAGAGGGAAAGGGGGGTGTGGGGGGAGAGGGAAAGGGGGGTGTGGGGGAAGAGGGAAAGGGGGGTGTGGGGGGAAGAGGGAAAGGGGGGTGTGGGGGGAGAGGGAAAGGGGGGTGTGGGGGGAGAGGGAAAGGGGGTGTGTGGGGGAGAGGGAAAGGGTGGTGTTGGAGGAGAGGGAAAGGGGGGTGTGGGGGGAGAGGGAGAGGGGGGTGTGGGAGGAGAGGGAAAGGGGGTGTGGGGGGAGAGGGAAAGGGAGGTGTGGGGGGGAGAGGGAAAGGGGGATGTGGGGGGGAGAGGGAAAGGGGGGTGTGGGAGGGAGATGGAAAGGGGGGTGTGGGGGGTAGAGGGAAAGGGGGGTGTGGGGGGGAGAGGGAAAGGGGGGTGTGGGGGAAGAGGGAAAGGAGGGTGTGGGGGGAAGAGGGAAAGGGGGGTGTGGGGGGAGAGGGAAACGGGGGTGTGGGGGGAGAGGGAAAGGGGTGTGTGGGGGAGAGGGAAAGGGTGGTGTTGGAGGAGAGGGAAAGGGGGGTGTGGGGGGAGAGGGAAAGGGGGGTGTGGGATGAGAGGGAAAGGGGGGTGTGGGGGGGGAGAGGGAAAGGGAGGTGTGGGGGGGAGAGGGAAAGGGGGATGTGGGGGGGAGAGGGAAAGGGGGTGTGGGAGGGAGATGGAAAGGGGGGTGTGGGGGGTAGAGGGAAAGGGAGTGTGGGAGGGAGAGGGAAAGGGGGGTGCGGGGGGTAGAGGGAAAGGGGGGTGTGGGGGGGAGAGGGAAAGGGGGGTGTGGGGGGAGAGGGAAAGGGGGGTGTGGGGGGAGAGGGAAAGGAGGGTGTGGGGGGAGAGCGAAAGGGGGGCGTGGGGGGAGAGGGAAAGGGGGTGTAGGGGGAGAGAGGGAAAGTGGGGTGTGGGGGAGAGGGAAAGGGGGGTGTGGGGGAGAAGGAAAGGGGGTGTGGTGGGGAGAGGGAAAGGGGGTTATGGGGGGGAGAGGGAAAGGGGGGTGTGGGGGGAGAGGGAAAGGGGGGTGTGGGGGGAGAGGGAAAGGGGGGTGTGGGGGGGAGAGGGAAAGAGGGTTGTGGGGGGTAGAGAGAAAGGGGAGTGTTGGGGGGAGAGGGAAAGGGGGGTGTGGGGGGAGATGGAAAGGGGGGTGTGGGGGGGAGAGGGAAAGGGGGTTGTGGGGGGTAGAGGGTAAGGGGGGTGTGGGAGGGAGAGGGAAAGGGGGGTGAGTGGGGGAGGGAAAGGGGGGTGTGGGGGGAGAGGGAAAGGGGGGTGTGGGGGGGAGAGGGCAGGGAGATGTGGGGGTGAGAGGGAAAGAGGGGTGTGGGGGGAGAGGGAAAGGGGGGTGTGGGGGGGGAGAGGGAAAGGGGGGTGTGGGGGGGAGACAGAAAGGGGGGTGTGGGGGGAGAAGGAAAGGGGGGTGTGGGGGGAGAGGGAAAGGGGGCGTGGGGTTAGAGGGAAAGGGGGATGTGGGAGGGAGAGGGAAAGGGGGGTGAGGGGGGAGGGAAAGGGGGTGTGGGGGGAGAGGGGGGAGAGGGAAAGGGGGCTGTGGGGGGGAGAGGGAAAGGGGGGTGTGGGGGTGAGAGGGAAAGGGGGGTGTGGGGGGGAGAGGGAAAGGGGGTGTGGGGGTGAGAGGAAAAGGGGGGGTGCGGGTGAGAGGGAAAGGGGGTGTGGGGGGAGAGGGAAAGGGGGGTGTGGGGGTGAGAGGGAAAGAGGGGTGTGGGGGGGAGAGGGAAAGGGAGGTGTGGGGATGAGAGGAAAAGGGGGGGTGCGGGTGAGAGGGAAAGGCGGTTGTGGGGGTGAGAGGGAAAGTGAGGTGTGGGGGGAGAGGGAAAGGGAGGTGTGGGGTTGAGAGAGAAAGGGGGGGTGCGGGTGAGAGGGAAAGGGGTGTGTGGGGGGGGGAGAGGGAAGGGAGATGTGGGGGTGAGATGGAAAGAGGGGTGTGGGGGGAGAGGGAAAGGGGGCTGTGGGGGTGAGAGCGAAGGGGGTGTGTGGGGAGAGGGAAAGGGGGGTGTGGGGGAGAGGGAAAGGGGTGTGGGGGCGAGGGAAGGGGTGTGGGGGAGAGGGAAAGGGGGGTGTGGGGGGGGGAGAGGGAAAGGGGGGTGTGGGGGAGATTGAAAGGCGGGTGTTGGGGGGAAGGAAAGGGGGGTGCGAGGGGGGGAGGGAAACGGGGGTGTGGGGGTGAGAGGGAAAGGGGGTTTGGGGGCAGAGGGAAATGGGGGTGTGGGGGTGAGAGGGAAAGGGGGTGTGGGGGTGAGAGTGTAAGGGGGGTGTGGGGGGGAAAGGGGAGGGGGAGTCTGGGGGGAGAGGAAAAGGGGGTGTGGGGGGGAGAGGGAAAGGGGTTGTAGGGGGGAGGTGAAAAGGGGGGTGTGGGGGCGAGAGGGAAAGGGTGGTAGGGGGGTAGATGGAAAGGGGGGCGTGGGGGGAGAGGGAAAGGGGGGGTGTGGGGGCGATAGGGAAAGGTGGGCCTGGGATGAGTGGGAAAGGGGGATGTGGGTGGGTGAGTGAAAGGAGGTGTGTGGGGGGAGAGGGAAAGGGGTGTGCGGGGGTGAGCGGGAAAGTGGGGTGTGGGGGGTGAGCGGGAAAGTGGGGTGCGGGGGGTGAGAGAAAGGGGGTGTGGGGGGAGAGGGATAGGGGGTGTGGGGGTGAGAGGGAAAGGGGGATGTGGGGGGGAGAGGGAAAGGGGGGTGTGAGGGGAGAGGGAAAGGGGGGTCTGGGGGGAGTGGGAAAGTGGGGTGTGGGGGTGAGAGGGAAAGAGGGGTGTGGGGGGAGAGGTAAAGGGGGGTGTGAGGGGAGAGGGAAAGGGGGGTGTGGGGGGAGTGGGAAAGTGGGGTGTGGGGGTGAGAGGGAAAGAGGGGTGTGGGGGGGAGAGGGAAAGGGGTGTGTGGGGGGGGAGAGGGATAGGGGGTGTGGGGGGGAGAGGGACAGGGGGGTGTGGGGGTGAGAGGGAAAGGGGGGTGAGGTGGGAGAGGGAAAGGGGGGTGAGGGTGAGTGGGAAAGGGGGGTGTGGGGGTGATTCCTCATCTGATGTGTTTTCCAGGATTAATTCAGACTGGACGGGTTTCCCAATTCGACCCAAAGTGGACAGAGATAGAATCTGCAATCCCTTCCTGCACCCAATTATCAGAGCCCACCCCGGATTGAACACCTCTCTGGACTGGACAGCTGGTGGAGTTGGAACATAGAACATAGAAAGCCACAGCACAAACAGGCCCTTCGGCCCACACGTTGCGCTGATCATATCCCTACCTCTAGGCCTATCTATAGCCCTCAATCCCATTAAATCCCATGTACTCATCCAGAAGTCTCTTAAAAGACCCCAACGAGTTTGCCTCCACCACCACCGACGTCAGCCGATTCCACTCACCCACCACCCTCTGAGTGAAAAACTTACCACTGACATCTCCTCTGTACCTACCCCCCAGCACCTTAAACCTGTGTCCTCTCGTAGCAACCATTTCAGCCCTTGGAAATAGCCTCTGAGAGTCTACCCTATCCAGACCTCTCAACATCTTGTAAACCTCTATCAGGTCACCTCTCATCCTTCGTCTCTCCAGGGAGAAGAGACCAAGCTCCCTCAACCTATCCTCATAAGGCATGCCCCCCAATCCAGGCAACACCCTTGTAAATCTCCTCTGCACCCTTTCAATGGCTTCAACATCTTTCCTGTAATGAGGCGACCAGAACTGCGCGCAGTACTCCAAGTGGGGTCTAACCAGGGTCCTATAAAGCTGCAGCATTATCTCCCGACTCCTAAACTCAATCCCTCGATTAATGAAGGCCAGTACGCCGTACGCCTTCTTGACCGCAACCTCCACCTGCGAGGCCGATTGAAGAGTCCTATGGACCCGGACCCCAAGGTCCTTCCGATCCTCTACACTGCTAAGAATGGTACCCTTCAAATTATACTGCTGCTTCATCCCATTGGATCTGCCAAAATGGATCACCACACACTTATCCGGGTTGAAGTCCATCTGCCACTTCTCCGCCCAGTCCTGCATTCTATCTATGTCTCGCTGCAACTTCTGACATCCCTCCAAACTATCCACAACACCACATACCTTGGTGTCGTCAGCAAACTTACCAACCCATCCCTCCATAGAAACATAGAAACATAGAAACATAGAAACACTTCCTCATCCAGGTCATTTATGAAAATGACAAACAGCAAGGGTCCCAGAACAGATCCCTGGGGCACTCCACTGGTCACTGACCTCCATGCAGAGAAAGACCCCTCCACAGCCACTCTCTGCCTTCTGCAGGCAAGCCAGTTCTGGATCCACAAGGCAACAGCCCCTTGGATCCCATGCCCTCTCACTTTCTCAAGAAGTCTTGCATGGGGGACCTTATCGAACGCCTTGCTGAAGTCCATATAGACCACATCCACCGCTCTTCCTTCGTCAATGTGTTTGGTCACATTTTCAAAGAACTCAACCAGACTCGTAAGACACGACCTGCCCTTGACAAAGCCGTGCTGACTACTTTTGATCATACTGACTAGTTGGAAGTCAATTCAGGATTTTTCTATTTAACTTCCCCTCTCCAAATTTCCTCCCCATTCTGACTCTCCTCCACAGCTTTTCTGCTTCTAATTTACAGATTATATCCTCTGTCCGTCTCTTTTTTTCCTTTCTTCTCTCCCTCTCTCTTTGCCTTCTTCTTTGCTTCCCTATCTATCTCTTCCTCAACTCTTCTTCTCTCCGACCAGCTTTATTCTCTCTAACTGGATTTCTCTCTGATCCAGTGCGTTTCCATTCTTCATTCTCATTATAACTTTACCCCATATCTCCCTATCGCTCTCCAATTGTTCTCTCTCCTCCTGTTTCTCCCCATATCTCTCTATCTCGCCACAGTATTGCTCTCTCCATCTCGCTTTCTCCCCATTCCTGTTCACCTCCCTCCAGAGTCTCTCCCTCTCCCTTTCCAGCTTTCTTTGTGGGGATTTTAAGCACAGCATGATCCCATGGGCAGCACTGTGACCATATCTAGAGAGGACAAAGTGGGTGGGGTGGGGGGAGACATGTCATTCCCCCAGCCTGGCGTTTGGTGTAATCCTCCACCCAGCTCCATATGAATTCTGAGTTTGGATACATATCCCCTCAGTGACAGAAAGAGATAAACTCCCCTCTTTAAACTGGGAACAAGCTGTGTCCATTCCTTTGGTCGACTTTTTAAAATGAGCCTCCCAGTCGTTATTTATGAATAAATGAATCGATCTATTGATTGATTTGTGTGAATAAGGAATCTCAGGGCTCTGACTGAGGCTATTCTCCAGAGACAGGGAGCTGGGCACTGACTCCTAACTGGAGACCCCCAGATAAGGTGGTTCTTCCCACCCCCTCACAGCAATATGGTTTGTGGTTATTGGCAGTGTGGCTCAGAAATATTGCATCGCACCTTTCAACACAGTGCACATGAGAGAGAGGGAAAGAAGCAGAGATATGGACAGAAATAGGAAGTTAGAAGGAGGGATGGAGTAAGAGGTGGTGAATGTGGTTGCAAAGACCTGGCTCTCGATAAGAACATCCATCTTTACAATGAGTGAGAGAGATAGTGGCAGGAGGAGAAAAGAGAAGGAGGGAGTGGAGCAGAGAGAGAGGGAGGCCCGAGGGGAGTGGAAGGTCAAAGCAGAGGTGGTGATGGAGGGACAGCATTTGAGAAAGAGAGACAGGATGTGAGAGTCTCCAGTGTGTGGTCACTCGCTGCAGCTCCACTCAAACCCTGTCAGATAGTCTGGGAGGATTTAAAACGTGTCCTGAAGGAATCAGCAGCCGCTTCCCAAACTGAAAGAGGGAGTTGAGCGGCTTCTAGAGACTGAGAGGGGACAGGGGGTGGGCAGGATGGAGCAGGGCTGGCAATTTAATTCAGGTTTAGAAGATTCTCTCTGTGGAACTCTCTCTCTCTCCATTTCAATGTTTCTGTCTGATTGGAAGAAATGGAGGGAAGGAAAGAGTGAGAGAGAATGAGGAGAACCAAGAATGAGAGGTTATAGAATAATAGAATCATACAGAGCAGAAGAGGCCCTTCGGCCCATCGAGTCTGCACTGTCACATTAGAAATACCTGAAATCCCACCTAACCCCATCTGTCAGCACTTGGCCCAGAGCCCTGAATGTTATGTTGTGCCAAGTGCTCATCCAGATACCTTTTAAAGGATGTGAGGCAATCCACCTCCACCACCCTCCCTGGCAGCGCATCCCAGACCGTCAACACCCTCTGGGGAAAAACATATTTCCTCACACCTCCCCCCCCCCCAAACCTCCTGACCCTCACCATGAATCTATGTCCCCTCGTGACTGACCCTTCAGATATGGGAACAGTTGCTCCTTATCCACTCTGTCCATGGCCCTCATAATCTTGTCTACCTCGATCAGGTCGCCCCTCAGTCTTCTCTGCTAAAACGTTAATAACCCAAGCCACGCAACATCTTTTCATAACGGTGATCTTCCATCCAAGGCAGCATCTTGGTGAATCTCCTCTGTACCCCCATCCAGCGCAAACACATCCTTCCTCCCATGTGGCGATCAGAACTGCACACAGTACTCCAGCTGGGGCCTCACCAAAGATCAAGACAATTCCAACATTACTTCCCTGCTTTTGTCATCTATGCCTCGATTGATAAAGGCAAGTGTCCCATATGCCATTTTCACGACCTTACTAACATGCCCTTCTGCTTTCAAAGATCTGTGGTCAAATACGCCAAGGTCACATTCTACCATAGATCTTCCTATAGTCCGAACATTCATTGAGTACTTCCTTGTCAAATTACTCCTTCCAAAGTGTATCAGCTCACACTTTTCAGGGTTGCATTCCATTAAACGGTGCAAAACACACTCCACACTGCGAACTGCACCTTGTGCGATTTTGCTGCCAAACTTGCTTTAAAAGTTGTCTCAGTGTTAAGAGAGAGTTTCATCTTTCCAGGGAAGTGAAGGGAATTCTCCAGACTTGGGACAATGCACACACACAGAGTGGAAGGTGTGTGGGATTTTTGTTGGGTGTTTTGGGGGAAGGGGCTCACAGCAGGTGTGAGGATGAATATAAAAAAGCTTTAACTTGAACAATGGGACTGAGGGAGTTCATGATCACTTTCTGCAGAGGACTGAGGGGACATTCAGCCAATATCACATTGCTGTCTGTGGGATCTTACTGTGCGACTAATATTGCAGCCTCAGTTTTTACATTAAAACAAGAAACACACACACAGAAAACTATTATCATAAACTCTGAACTGAATTTTGAAACTGCCTCTGTGCTTTGGATCTTCCTGTGCACAAGTTGCATCAGAAATCTCTAAATTAACAGCAGTGAGGTCAGATTAACAATTAATCTCATCACTGTAAATAATTCTTGATGGCCTGGAATGAAAGTTCTTTAACTAGAAGCGGGTGTAATTGTGGCATAAAAAATGTGTCTGAAGCAGAGAGATAAATGTGAGGGTGAAATGAAATGCACAGGGTTCTATTTGAATGCAGTTTGCTGTGGTGGTGATTGTCGGAGCTCTCGCTCTATGTCTGGTGTTGGGAAGCTGAGTTTGTGAAGTGTGGTTACTTTAAAAGCTGGTTTTGTCTCCTTCCAAACCAGGCAGCATCCTGGTAAATCTCATCTGCACTCCCTCCAATGCTTCCATATCCTTCCCATATTGAGGCGACCAGAACTGCACACAATATTCCAAATATGGTCTCACCAAGGTCCTGTATAGTTGCAGCATAACCCCATGGCTCTTAAACTCAAACCCCCTGTTAATAAACGCTAACACACAACAGGCCTTCTTCACAGCTCTATCCACTTGAGTGGCAACCTTCAGAGATCTGTGGATATGAACCCCAAGATCTCTCTGTTCCTCCACATTCCTCAGAACCCTACCTTTGACCCTATAATCCGCATTCAAATTTGTCGCCCCAAAATGAATCACCTCGCACTTATCCATGTGAAATTCCATCTGCCATTTTTCGGCCCATCTCTGTATCCTATCAATGTCTCTTTGCAGCCTACAACAGCCCTCCACCTCATCCACTACTCCAGCAATCTTGGTGTCATCAGCAAATATACTGATCCAACCTTCAGCCCCCTCCTCCAAGTCATTGATAAAAATCACAAATAGCAGAGGACCCAGCACTGATCCCTGTGGTACACCGCTGGTAACTGATCTCCAGTCTGAAAATTTTCCATCTACCACCACCCTCTGTCTTCTATGTGACAGCCAGTTACTTATCCAATCGGCCAAATTTCCTTCTATCCCACACCTCAACGATCGCCAAAGGTTTTCCAAGCCACAAAATCTAGTTGCATACATTTTTGCGAGTGAATAAATTATGTTTTTTGTTTCTGTCAATGCATGTCCTGGTGTTTATTAGAACAACATTCCAGTAGAATCTTATTTTAATCACAATGCTACTTCTTTTACTGTAGTTCCCTGTTGGTTAAATGATTAAATTGTTCATTGTTCATTTAAAGTGAGTATCAGGTATTTCTGTTCGTTAACCACTGAATGTTAATGAAGAATAGTTCAGACCTTCCCACACACCTTTCACATATCACAAAGCAAGGTATTCCTCTTTGGGGAATTCGGCGTGGCTTGTTAAAAGGGCATCAACCTCTGTCTCATTTCACTGTCTCTCTATCCGTGTCTCTGTCTCTCCATTCTGTGGCTTGTGAGGGAGGAAGTGAGAGAGTTGGGGGACAGGCTGAGGAAGGGCTGATGTTACGGAGCGAGAGAGAAACGGGAGGATCAGGTTAAAAAGGGGGAGAGATAGCTGAACATTGTGGAGTTGGGATGGAGGGAAAATGTCACAGTATTTGGGGGTAGAGGGTTTCCTGTGTGCAGTAACTGCTGATGTCCCTGTCACATCTTTCCAGAAAGCGTGATGTTCAAACACTCCAGTCCTGAGACAGTCTGTTTTGAAATGTATCCTGAGGAAATGAACAGCTTCTTCCCAGTTGAGGTTTTAGCCACTTACTGACTGGGCTGGGCAGTGTGGAAACATTGCTGCCCGTGGGATCGTGCTGTGCATCAATGACCTGCAGCATAGACAGAACTGCAAATGGTAACCACACAACTTAAAAGGCAAATTAGCTCAGTGATGATAAAGCACATGGGAGGGTGGAGGGGATAAAAAACAAACCCCTGGCCTTGGTAAAGACTTGTTCTCAATCCCTGTGTCCTGTTTGTGTTTTTAGACAGGGTGGTGGGGTTTGGAGGATTATTAATTTTGGGGCGGAATGGGAAGGGAAGGTGGTTGAATATCTCGGTCTCTCTCATTACAACCCTTCCTCTCTCTGTCCATCCATTCGCTTCAATGTTGCATCTTGTAATGAATGTAAAATCAAATCCCATTGTGATTTGTGGTCTTTTTAATGCCGTGGGGTGTATGAGGGGTGTGCGGGCGGGACAGAGGGTGGGGAACAGTGGGGTGTGTGAGGGGTGTGCGGGCGGGACAGAGGGTGGGGAACAGTGGGGTGTGTGAGGGGTGTGCGGGCGGGACAGAGGGTGGGGAACAGTGGGGTGTGTGAGGGGTGTGCGGGCGGGACAGAGGGTGGGGAACAGTGGGGTGTGTGAGGGGTGTGCGGGCGGGACAGAGGGTGGGGAACAGTGGGGTGTGTGAGGGGTGTGCGGGCGGGACAGAGGGTGGGGAAACGTGGGGTGTGTGAGGGGAGTGCGGGCGGGACAGAGGGTGGGGAACAGTGGGGTGTGTGAGGGGTGTGCGGGCGGGACAGAGGGTGGGGAACAGTGGGGTGTGTGAGGGGTGTGCGGGCGGGACAGAGGGTGGGGAACAGTGGGGTGTGTGAGGGGTGTGCGGGCGGGACAGAGGGTGGGGAACAGTGGGGTGTATGAGGGGTGTGCGGGTGGGACAGAGGGTGGGGAACAGTGGGGTGTATGAGGGGAGTGCGGGTGGGACAGAGGGTGGGGAACAGTGGGGTGTGTGAGGGGTGTGCGGGCGGGACAGAGGGTGGGGAACAGTGGGGTGTGTGAGGGGAGTGCGGGCGGGACAGAGGGTGGGGAACAGTGGGGTGTGTGAGGGGAGTGCGGGTGGGACAGAGGGTGGGGAACAGTGGGGTGTATGAGGGGTGTGCGGGCGGGACAGGGGGTGGGGAAAAGTGGTTCTCTTTTCCTCTCGTCCCTTCCATCCGTGTGTGGGGCGTTTTGGGGCTGGAAAGGACAGTTCTGTTTCCCTGGGATGGGGAGAATCCTGTTTTGTCCCCAAGGGCTAATGCATCCTCTGTGACTAGGCCTCAATTCAAGGCCTAATCTCAGGGCCCTCAGGATGCCTTTTCCATTCGCTTCATTCCGAAATGTTTCTGTGTTTAATTGGATGATATCACTGGTTAAATAAACCTGCAGCAGGCAATTTAATTCATTTCACTCAGGATGTAATTATCGCTTTTCCAACTCTCTCACCCAACGTTCTCATTAGATTTTATTACAGTGAGGGAGAGAGGTGGAAAATAGGGAGGGTGCAAAACAGAGAGGGAGAAAGAAGCCCGAGAGGCAGGGAGAGGTGAGAAGATAAATTGCCGCTCTGTGGGTGTTGGAGGGGAATGTGTTTATGGGGTCCTCATCTCCACCATTCATTTTTATCGTGGCTAATTATCAAATGTAATTACTTGATTTCCCCCTTCCCCCCCGCCCCCCCAATTCCATGATCACTTTAGCCCCGAGAGCTATATCTAATTTCTTCTTGAATTCACAAAACGCCTGTGAATTCCACACATTCACCACCCTCTGACTGAAGAAATTTCTCCTCACCTCAGTTCTAAAAAGATTTGCCCCTTATCCTCAAAGTATGACAGCCAGTTCAGGGCACCCCACCATCGGTGAGATTCTTTCTGAATCGACCTTGTCTAATCTTGTTAGAATGTTATAAGTTTCTATGAGATCCCCTCATTGTTCTGAACTCCAGTGAATATAATCCTAACCGACTTAGTCTCTCCTTATATGACAGACCTGTCATCCCAGGAATCAGCCTGGAAAACCGTTACTGGACATCTTCTATAGCAAGGGCATCCTTCCTCTGGTAAGGACATCAAAACTGTAGAAAATAAACTTTTGGAGTGGCCTCTCCAATACTTTTCCCAACTGCAGCAAGTAATCCTTATCCCGGTAAAGAAAACCTCTCGCTATGAAAACCAGCAGACCATTTGGCTTCATTACTGCCTGCTGTACCTGCCTGGTTCCGTGCAGTGAATGATGCATGATGACACCAAGGTTTTGATGAGTATCCACTTCACTCAATTTACACCCATTCAATAATAACTTGTCTTCCTAATATTCCTACCAGAGTCGATATCCTCACAGTGATCCACATTAAACTGCATCTGCCATGTGTATGACCACACCCTCAGCCTGTCCAAATCACACTGAATATTCTCTGCATCCTCCTCACAGTTCACCCTCCCACCCAGCTTTGTACCATCTGCAAATTTGGAGATGATGCATTCAGTAACCCTTCTGGAAGACTAAATAAACCCCATCCACTGGTTCCCCTCGGTCAACTCAACTAGTTCCACCCTCAAACAATTCCAAGATATTCCAATCATGATTTCCCTTTAGTAAATCCATGCTGCCTTTGTCTGATTATGGCGCTGCCTTCCAAATGCCGAGTTATCAAATCCTTGAAATTTGACTCTTGCAACTTCCCCAGCACCGACGTTAGGCTCACTGGTCTAAAGTTCACTGTTTTCTCTCTCCAGTCCTGTCTGAATACCGGGCTTGCATTAGCTCCCCTCCAATCTGTAGGAACCAGCCCAGAGTCCAATAAAATTGCAAAAGAACCACCATTGGATCTGCTATTCCCAGGAAGACTTCCTTAAGTACTCTGGGATGAAGATTATCAGGACCTGGAGATTTATCCACCTTCAATCCCATCATTTTCCCCAAAAGCATTTCTCTGCAAATTCAAATTTCCTTCAGCTTCTCTCTAAAACTTGTTCCTCTCAGAATTTTGGCACATTATTCATGTCTTCCTTTCAGAAGATCGAAGCAATCTTCAATTTAATTCCTCAGCTATTACTTTGTTCCCCGTTATGGGATCTCCCATTTCTGACTGCAAAGGTCCTAGTTTGTCAATCTGTTTCTCTTTACATACCGATAGATATTTTCTGAAGTCAGTTGTCATGTTCCATGGTAGATTACATTCATATTCTATTTTTCTTCCCTTAATCAATCCCTTGCTCCTCCCAAAAGGTTGGATTTGTAAACAGTGATTGTGTTACTGAGGGTGAATCTGTGATGATGTGTTTTAGCTTTTCACCAAATCACACCTACAATAGTGTTTGAAATCTGGCTGCTCCCACATTGCAGTGTGATTGTGGGATCTTGCTGTGCAGGATGACCAGCAGCATTTCTGAAATGACACAGGAACATTTTATTTTCCTCAGAAACCCTCTAACCCTCCTGCTGCTGACCTTAGTCTACACACCTTGGACATTGACCCCTCTGCTCAGGGGAAGAAGTTTCTTCTCAACTATCCTATCTTTGTCCCTCATAATTTTGAACACCTCAATGAGGTCCGCACTCCGCCTTCACTGTTCTGTGGAAAGCAACCCCAGCCTAACCAGCCTGTCTTCACTGCAGAAACACTGCTGCCCAGGCAACATCCTGGTGAATCTCCTTTGCGTTCCTTCCAGAGCAATCACATCCTCCGTCTAGTGAGGTCACCAGACCTCCTCACAGTCCTCGAGCTGAAGACAAATGAGTGTTTCATACATCTCCATCATCACCTCCCTGCTCCTATCCTCTCCACATCAGCTAATAAAGAAAATTGTCATGTCTGCCTTCTTAAGCAGCTGATCATCAGAAGTTACCCACTGGAATGGAAAACAATAGAAGGTTTATGTTCTTTCTTGAGTTTAAGCAGAAATTAAATTTTTAAAAATCCAAAGAGCAGTTGTCCAGTCACAACCTCAACATAAAAAAATAAATGAACTAACTTCAAAAGAGTAAAAAAATACATCAAGTAACACAGGCTGTGATAAAGAGCATTCAGAACATGTTCCAAAATTAAGATCATTCTTGACAGATTTCATTGAATAATTTTCACAATTATCAGGAATGATCTGGTCGATGTTCGACACATGGCGTTTCCAGATACCTTCAGTAAGTTAACAGACTTCAGTAAACTCAGAGCAAGTGGAGATAGAGGCCCAGGAGCAGAATGGCACAGAAGCTGATTACAAAGACACAACACAGGCAGTGGGAGTTAAAGGGATTTACTCTGATTGCTGGAAGGTGGGAAGTGGTTTTCCACGAGGATCAGCGCTGGGATCACTTTCCTTCACCATTTACATCAACAAAATGGAATAGGGAAGCAAAATTATATTTTCAAAATTTACCAACCAATCCAAACTGAGAATGAGAATGAGCAGAGTGGAAGAATACAACTCAACACAATAACATATTAATAATTAATTATAAACTTGCAAATTGGGTATTGGAATTGGAAATTAATTTCACCACAGCTCAGTGTCAGGTTCTTCATTCTGATCAGAACAATATGTTTCCCAATCACTCTGTAGAAATCAAGTATCTGAATATTTTCGAGGAGTTCAGCGCTTCAGGTGATCAGATTCACAAATCGCTCTCAGAAGCAACACAGCTGAGACAGAACCACAACAACCCAGAAAAAAAAACCATTGGAGTTCATTTATAGATCAATGGAAATGTGAACAATTCACAAAATGTTTGACAATCCCTGAATACTGCACGGTTTGTAATTGGTTTGTTTAACTATCAGGAAGTCGCTGAAACCTCTTTCTTTTCAATACAAAGCCGAGGTATGGATAAATTTCACATCATCCACTGACCACCAAACAAAGCCAAACTCTTGCTGTTTTCAACATATTCCAAAGATAAAAGACTGAGGCAGCTCCACAGAATGGACATCTCACTCACCAAATTAAAATAGGATATATTTAAAACTGAAACAACTTATTTCATTGCAATTCTTTTCCGAAACACAATACAATTCTACTTGGACAGATGGTGCCAGATATTAATGGAGACTTCGATCAGATATTCCACTCAGGTGAAAGAACCACAATCAGTACAATTTTACACTGACAAATATACCCTGCAATACTTGTTCACTGGTGTCAGGTATTCCACTCCGGTTAGTGACCCACACTCAAATTTCCATTATATTCTTACTCCCACTGAACATTATTTCAGAGAGATCACCTTCACTGAGGTCCAATCTTACAATAGATAAGATTGAGTAGTTCACTCCTCAATACATTAACTTCATTGAGCAGTGAGCCCGTGAATAACATACAGAGGCTCATTGTCAGTTGATGAAAAGGATTAAAACCACAGGGATATTTCAAGCCATTTGATTTAAGTAAATGACATCGTTGACCTGGTGTCTTTATAACAGTGACAATGAGATCAGCTTGGAGCATTTTCACTCAGAGTTTAGAATCAGAGAGCCGTTCACACACAGGTTTACACAACCTCAATGGTTAGAGTCACTCACCGGGAACACCAATAATGGCGATGATTGGGTAGATTATTTTCTCAGCTATGTGAACTGGATACAGCATCTTCAGTGTGAAGTGATGTGTCCCTTCGAGCTGCTGGCAGTCTCTCTGACTTTAACATCTGACGTTATATATTCCCAAAGCCTTTAATTTATACACTGTAAAGTCACCTTAGGGACATTGTGGCAGAAACCTGGTTTGAAGTTTTTTAAAAATATATGAACAAACAGATTACGACATTGAGTTCAGTGATGGAAAATATTTATTTTTAGTATTGACTTCTTTCCAAACACTGGATTCTGTTGATCACATTTATCAACTAATAACAAGTGGAAAGATGCTGTACACTCAAACACCATCAGTTCCACCTCTAGATCTCAGATAGTTTCAGTGATATCTGTTACTGGACTGTGACATTTCAGTCATTGAGTCCCAATTGTTACCGTGTCTCTCTGTGTGATCTTTAACTGTGGACATTCTGTGATGTGATTTAAGTAGGTTAGAGTTTAGCATCAATTGCAAAATTCTGTTGATCAATAATTTGGAACTATTTAGTCTGCAAAGAAATTTGTTTTTATCCCGAAATCTACTGCAGCTTCTCAAACTGAGAAAATATTCAGAAACAATGGGACATCTCAGAAAATTCAGGCCCTGCAGCAGATACAATCACATCACCTCTTAGAGCAGTAAAATAACAGATTTAACTGTGACCAGCAATGCACAGGCTCCAAATGACACTGGACCCACATCTGATACAGTGTTCAGAAACGTGCCCTGATGTGGAAGGAGAGAGATGAACACGAGAGAGAGGGACGGCTTGTGGGATGGGCTGAATCTAGAAAGGGTGCGAGGCTGGGAAAATGAATGGATAAGAGTGAGAGAGGAAGACTCTGAGCGAGTGAATGTGAAACAGAGGAAGACAGAAGGATAGATGGGGCGGGAGTGAGGGCGTGATGATGGGGGAAGCAGTTATTGTGAGAGGAATGGTGTTTATAACAGTAACTTAACTGAGAGAGAAGTCAGCTCCGCTGGCTATGAGGAGAGGTTGAATAAATCAGTATTGTTTTCACTGGAAAGACGAAGGCTGAGGGGAGACCTGATAGAGGTCTACAAAATTGTGGGAGGCACAGACAGGATGGATAGTCAGAGGGTTTTCTCCGAGGGTGGAAGATTCAGTTACAAGGAGGCACAGGTTCAAGATGGCAGGATGAAATATTAAGGGAGATGTGCGAGGGATGTTTTCCACACAGAGAGTGTCGGTGCCTGGAATGCGCTGCCAGGGGAGGTGGTGGAATCAGGCACATTAGCAACTTTTAAGAGGCATCTGGATTGATGCATTAATAGGAGGTAAGAGGGATACTGACCGAGTAAGCGCAGCAGGTTTTATTTTAAAATAGGGTACCATGATCAGCACAGGTTTGGAGAGGGTCGAAGGGCCTATTCCTGTGCTGTCCATTTCTTTGCCTTTGTTCCTTGAGCGTCTGCATCAGGAAAGACACAACTGGGGTAAGAGAGAGTGAGACAAATCAGACCACAAGACTGTGCTCCTGCGACAGGCTGACACACAAAGGCTAAAGCGGGATGATCCATTCAATAATGTCATGCAATGTTGGTCTGAGGAATCGAAAGATCTCCGACGTGACTGCTTAGAGTCAGTGGACTGGTCAGTATTTAAAAACTCCATGAACAACCTGAGCGAGTACGCCACTACAGTAACTGACATCATTAGGAAGTGTGTAGGAGACTGTGTGCCCAAGAAGATATTGCGTGTGTTTCCCAACCGGAAACCATGGATGACCAGGGATATCCACTGCTTTCTGAAGTCCAGGTCTGAGGCATTCAAATTAGACGACCCTGACCTCTACAAGACAGCCAGATATGATCTACACAGATCCATCAAAGATGCAAAAAAACAGTTTCAGACCAACCTAGTGCCCCATGATAGCCAGACGGACCCCCACCGGCTATGCCAAGGTCTGCAAGACATAGCAGGCTACAAGATGAAGGTGTGTAAAATCGCTGGCTTCACCAAACCCATTTCTAATCAGTTCAATGCACACTATGTCCGTGTTGAGCATGAGGTCAGCATGAGCATGCCCTCCACCCCAGAAGCCTCGGATGCAGCTGTATCTGAGCTCACAATTGCAGATGTCAGAACAGCCGACTCGAAAGTCAACCCATGGACAGCGACTGGCCCGGATGAGGTACACGGACGAACACTCACACACTGCGCGGATCAGCTGGCGGGGGTATTTACAATCATCTTCAGCTTTCTTTACAACAATCTGAGTTCCCTATCTGCTTCAAGAAGACGACCATCATCCCAGTCCCAAAGAAAAACCAAGCAGCGTGCCTTAATGGTGACGTTCTGCTGGCTCTGACATCCATCCATCGAAGTAGAAAGAGTCGAGAGCTTCATGTTTTTAGAAACTACAAAAGGTCATGAATGGAGCCCAATCCATCACTCAAACCAGCCACCCATCCACTGACTCTGTCTACACTTCCCGCTACATCGGCAAAGCAGCCAGCATAATTCAGGGCCCCACGCACCCCGGACATTCTCTCTTCCACCTTCTTCATCAGGAAAAATATACAAAACTCTGATCTCACGTACCAACCGACACAAGAACAGCTTCTTCCCTGCTGCCATCAGACCTTTGAATGGACTTAACTTGCATCAAGTTGATCTTTCTCGGCACCCGAGCTATGACTGTAACACTACATTCTGCACTCTTACGTTTCCTTAGAACATAGAACATAGAAAAGCGACATCACAAACAGGCCCTTCGGCCCACAAGTTGCGCCGAACAATTTCCTTACCTTCTAGGCTCATCTATAACCCTCTATCTTACTAACCTCCATGAACCTATCCAAAAGTCTCTTAAAAGAATCAATCGAATCCGCTTCCACCACCACTGACGGCAGTCGATTCCACACACACACCACCCTCTGAGTGAAAAACTTACCCCTAACATCTCCTCTGTACCTAATGCCCAGCACCCTAAACCTGTAGCCTCTCGTGACAACCATTTCAGCCCTGAGTAAAAGCCTCTGAGAATCCACTCTGTCAATACCTCTCAACATCTTATACACTTCTATCTGGTCACCTCTCATCCTTCGCCTCTCCAAGGAGAATAGACCTAGCTCTCTCAAGCTATCCTCAAAAGGCAGACCACTTAATCCCAGCAACATCCTCGTAAATCTCCTCTGAAACCGTTCTATGGCTTCCACATCCTTTCTGTAATGAGGCGACCAGAACTGGGCACAGTACTCCAGGTGGGGTCTGACCAGGATCCTATACAGCTGCAGCATTATCTCCCGATTTCTGAACTCAATTCCTCTATTGATGAAGGCCAGTATTCCATACGCCTTCTTAACCACAGCCTCGACCTGCGAAGCTGCTTTGAGCATCCTATGAACCCGGACCCCAAGATCCCTCTGTTCTTCCACACTGCCAAGCGTCTTACCCTCAATATTATATTCTTTCATCCTATTCGACCTGCCAAAATGAACAATCTCTGGGTTGAAGTCCATCTGCCACTTCTCCACCCACTCTTGCATCTTATCTAAGTCTCGTTGCAACTGCTGACATCCCTCTACACTATCGACAACACCTCCAAATTTTGTGTCATCAGCAAACTTGCCAACCCATCCTTCCACTTCCTCATCCAGGTCATTTATAAAAATCACAAAGAGCAAGGGTCCCAGAACAGATCCCTGGGGCACCCCACTGATGAGCGACCTCCACTCTGAAAAAGACCCATCTACAACCACTCTTTGCCTTCTGTGGGCAAGCCAGTTCTGAATCCACAAAGCAACATCCCCTTCTATCCCATGCCTCTTCACTTTCTCCATAACCCTTGCATGGGGCACCTTATCAAACGCCTTACTGAAATCCACATAAACCACATCTACCCCTCTTCCCCATCTCAGAGTCTAGTCACATCTTCAAAAAACTCAATCAGACTCGTAAGGCATGATCTGCCTCGGGCAAAGCCGTGCTGGCTACTTCTGATCATACTATTCCTTTCCAAATGTTCATAAATCCTGCCTCTCAGGATCTTCTCCATCAACGTACCTACCACTGAGGTTGGACTCTCCGGTCTATAATTTCCTGGGGTATCTCTTTTCCCTTTCTTGAATAACGGAACCACATCCGCCATCCTCCAATCCTCCGGAACCTCTCCTGTCTCCATTGACGTCGCAAAGAGAATTGCCAGAGGATCAGCAATCTCTTCCCTCGCCTCCCACAGTAACCTGGGGTACCTCCCATCCGGTCCCGGCGCTTTATCTAACTTGGTGCTTTTCAGCAGCTCCAACACATCCTCTTTCCTAATGCCCACATGCTCAATCTTCTCAGTCCACTGCAAGTCTGCACTGCAACTACCAAGATCCTTTTCCACTGTGAATACTGAAGCAAAGTATTGATTGAGTACCTCTGCTATTTCAACCGGTTCAATACAGAGTCCGTATCCTTCCATTCCCATCCTATCCATGTACTTGTCTCGTTGCCCCTTAAATGCCGCTATTGTACCTGCTCCCACCCCCTCCCCGGGCAGCGCGTTCCAGACATTCACCACCCTCTGTGTAAAAAACCTGCATCGCACATCTCCTCTAAACTTTCCCCCACACACCTTAAACCTGTGTCATATGATGACAAGTACCCGACGGGATTTAAAATAAAGATAGTAGATGTGTGTCAGACAGTGTTTGAGACAGTTTGTGTAACACTTTTGCTGTGTTGTCCTTAATCGATGTTGTAATGTGGAGGTTACAAGGACTAAGCAGCGAGAGTGAGGTGAGTGGTGCATTGGTTTGTCTGTGGATAATAAGAATGAAGTCGGTGATGCACCTGGTGGGTAATGACAGTGGGACTGAGGTCAGACATCTCCCTGGATATATATTGATAATAAAATGAATTTAGTGATGTAATTGTGTGGGTAGTGATAAGAAGATTGGTGTTGAGGTTTGGGGGCTGGGAGTGAGGGGTTGTGTGGAATGAGCGATTGCATACAGAATGCACCTCACTCTACACTGTGTTTATACATCTCTCTCAGGTCAGATACAGCACCAATTAGACACAGGATTCTACCCCTGCACTCATCCATCAAACATTCACTTGGAAGGACAGTCGTGGGGGTGGGCGAAGGGAGGCAGGGGGAGGACAAGCGTACGTCCCTGCAGGAGATCATTCAGCCCCTCGAGCCTGGTCATCCAGTCCATAAGATCATGGCTCATTTGATGTGTCTCTCATCTCGTAACCCTGAGGGCATTGGCTCACAGGGCGTGTGTGGAAGCAGAGTGTGAGCTATAAGGGCTTTGGCTCACAGGGCTTCGGGGCACAGAGCGAGCAGGGGTGAGGTTAATTCATTTTTGCTGTTTCTACCTGGTACTGGCAAGGTATCTAGAGGGGATGGGTGTGCAGGCAGTGCTATGTTCCTCTTGCACTATGTTTGAGGTGAGGGACGACGACAATGTCCCTGCTGATTACACCTGTGGGAAGTGCACCCATCTGCAGCTCCTCCAAAACCGCGTTAGGGAACTGGAGCTGGAGTTGGATGAATTTAGGATCATTAGGGACGCAGAGGTGGCCATAGACAGAAGCTTTAGGGATACAGTTACTCCGAGGAATGAAAATAGATGGGTGACGGTGAGAGGGGCTGGGAGGAAGCAGTCCGTGCAGGGATCCCCGGTGGTCGTTCCCCTTAGCAACAAGTATTCTGCTTTGGATACGGTTGAGGGGGATGACATACCAGTGGTGAGCCGCAGTGAGAGGATCTCCAGCACTGTGACCGTCTCTGTGGCTCGGGAGGGTAAGGGGCAGAGCGGGAGGGCAATAGTTATTGGGGACTCGTTAGTTAGAGGGATAGATAGGAGGTTCTGTGGCAGCAAAAGAGACTCACGGATGGTATGTTGCCTACCGGATGCCAATGTCCGTGACGTCTCAGACCGTGTTTTCCGGATTCTTAAGGGGGAGGGGAAACAGTCACAAGTCGTGGTACACATTGGTACCAACGACATAGGTAAGAGAAGGAACGGGGATTTAAAACAGGAATTTCGGGAGCGGGACTGGAAGCTGAGAGCCAAGAGAAAACATGTGGTCATCTCTGGTACGTTGCCGGTGCCACGTGATAGCGAGTTGAGGAACAGGGAGAGAGTGCAGTTAAATATGTGGTTGCAGGGATGGTGTAGGAGGGAGGGTTTCAGATACGTGGATAATTGGAACACATTCTGGGGAAGGTGGGACCTGTACAAACAGGACCGGGTGCACCTGAACCAGAAGGGGACCAATATCCTAGGAGGGAAATTTGATACGGCTCTTCAGGGGGGTTTAAACTAATTCGTCAGGGGAGTGGGAAAAGGAGCTATCGTCCAGAAGTCAGTGTTGAGGGTGGTGAGGTATTGGGGAAGGTATCAGGGTCAAGGGTGGGTACCGGTAGACAGGAAGGTGGGTTGAAGTGTGTCTACTTCAATGCAAGGAGCATCCGGAACAAGGTAGATGAACTTGGGGCGTGGATTGGTACTTGGGACTACGATGTTGTGGCCATTCCGGAGATGTGGGTAGAACAAGGACAGGAATGGTTGTTGGACGTTCCGGGGTATAGATGTTTCAGTAAGTGTAGGGAAGCTGGTAAAAGAGGTGGAGGAGTAGCATTGTTAATCAAGGATAGTTTAACGGCTGCAGAAAAGCACTTCGAGGGGGATCTGCACACTGAGGTAATATGGGCTGAGGTTAGAAATAGGAAAGGAGCGGTCACGTTGTTAGGAGTTTACTCGAGGCCCCCAAATAGTAATAGAGATGTGGAGGAAGAAATTGGTAAGCAGATTGTGGATATGTGTGGGGTTCACAGGGTAGTAGTCATGGGGGACTTTAACTTTCCAAATATTGATTGGAACCTTTGTAGGTCAAATAGTTCGGATGGGGCAGTTTTTGTGCAGCGTGTGCAGGAGGGTTTCCTGACACAATATGTGGATAGGCCGACAAGAGGTGAGGCCACATTGGATTTGGTAATGGGAAATGAACCGGGCCAAGTGTTGGATTTGGTTGTGGGAGAGCACTTTGGAGATAGTGACCACAATTCGGTGTCTTTTGTTATTGCAATGGAGAGGGATAGGGCCATACGGCAGGGCAAGGTTTACAATTGGGGGAAAGGTAATTATGATGCAATTAGGCAAGAATTAGGGGGCATAAGTTGGGAACAGAAACTGTCAGGGAAAGGCACGGATGAAAAGTGGAACTTTTCCTGGGAGAGGATGTTCGAGGGGAAGTCCGGTCTGGCATGTGGGAGTCTTTTAAGGAACTATTGATAAGGCTGCAGGCTAGGCATGTGCCTGTAAAAAGGAAAGATAGGAAAGGTAGGATTCGAGGGCCGTGGATAACCAGGGAAATTGAGGATCTGATTAAAATGAAAAGGGAGGCGTACGTTAAGTCGAGGCAACTGAAAACAGATGGAGCTCTGGAGGAATACAGAGAGAGTAGGAAAGAACACAAACGGGAAGTTAGAAGGACAAAAAGAGGTCACGAGATGTTCTTGGCAGGCAAGATTAAGGAGAATCCTAAGGCATTCTATTCATACGTGAGGAACAAAAGAGTTGTCAGGGAGAAAATCGGACCTCTCAGGGACAAAGGAGGGGAATTATGCTTAGAACCCAAGGGAATAGGGGAGATCCTAAATGAATACTTTGCATCGGTATTCACGAAGGAGAGGGGCGAGTTAACCGGGAGTGTCTCGGATGGAGGTGTTGACCCGTTAGAGAAAATCTCCATTACAAGAGAGGAAGTGTTAGGTTTTTTAGGGAACATTAAAACTGACAAAGCCCCAGGGCCTGATGGCATCTATCCTCGACTGCTCAGGGAGACGAGAGATGAAATTGCTGGGCCTCTGACGGAAATCTTTGTCGCTTCTTTGGACACGGATGAGGTCCCTGAGGATTGGAGGATAGCGAATGCGGTCCCGTTGTTTAAGAAGGGTAGCAGGGATAACCCAGGAAATTATAGGCCGGTGAGCTTGACGTCCGTGGTAGGGAAGTTGTTGGAGAGGATTCTTAGAGACAGGATGTATGTGCATTTAGAACGGAACCATCTCATTAGTGACAGACAGCATGGTTTTGTAAGCGGGAGGTCGTGTCTTACAAATTTGGTGGAGTTTTTTGAGGAAGTGACAAAAACGGTTGACGAAGGAAGGGCCGTGGATGTCGTCTATATGGATTTAAATAAGGCATTTGACAAAGTCCCACATGGCAGGTTGGTTAAGAAGGTTATGGCTCATGGGATACAAAGAGAAGTGGCTAGATGGGTGGAGAACTGGCTTGGCCATAGGGGACAGAGGGTAGTGGTCGAAGGGTCTTTTTCCGGCTGGAGGTCTGTGACCAGTGGTGTTCCACAGGGCTCTGTACTGGGGCCTCTGCTATTTGTGATATATATAAATGATTTGGAAGAAGGTGTAACTGGTGTAATCAGCAAGTTTGCGGATGACACAAAGATGGCTGGAATTGCGGATAGTGAAGAGCATTGTCGGGCAATACAGCAGGATATAGATAGGCTGGAAAATTGGGCGGAGAGGTGGCAGATGGAGTTTAATCCGGATAAATGCGAAGTGATGCATTTTGGAAGAAATAATGTAGGGAGGAATTATACAATAAATGGCAGAGTCATCAGGAGTATAGAAACACAGAGGGACCGAGGTGTGCAAGTCCACAAATCCTTGAAGGTGGCAACACAGGTGGAGAAGGTGGTGAAGAAGGCATATGGTATGCTTGCCTTTATAGGACGGGGTATAGATTATAAAAGCTGGAGTCTGATGATGCAGCTGTATAGAACGCTGGTTAGGCCACATTTGGAGTACTGCGTCCAGTTCTGTTCGCCGCACTACCAGAAGGACGTGGAGGCGTTAGAGAGAGTGCGGAGAAGGTTTACCAGGATGTTGCCTGGTATGGAGGGTCTTAGCTATGAGGAGAGATTGGGTAGACTGGGGTTGTTCTCCTTGGAAAGACGGAGAATGAGGGGAGATCTAATAGAGGTGTACAAGATTATGAAGGGTATAGATAGGGTGAACAGTGGGAAGCTTTTTCCCAGGTCAGAGGTGACGGGCTCAAGGTGAGAGGGGCGAAGTATAACTCAGATATCAGAGGGACGTTTTTTACACAGAGCGTGGTGGGGGCCTGTAATGCGCTGCAAAGTAGGGTGTTGGAGGCAGGCACGCTGACATCGTTTAAGACTTACCTGGATAGTCACATGAGCAGCCTGGGAATGGAGGGATACAAACGATTGGTCCAGTTGGACCAAGGAGCGGCACAGGCTTGGAGGGCCGAAGGGCCTGTTTCCTGTGCTGTACTGTTCTTTGTTCATTGTTCTTTGTTCTTTTTCAAGGAACATATACTGGGTTTCCATGATAGGTATGTCCCTGTCAGGCAGGGAGGAAATGGCCGAGTGAGGGAACCATGGTTCACGAAAGAGGTGGAATGTCTTGTGAAAAGGCAGAGGGAAGCTTATGTAGGGATGAGGAAACAAGGTTCAGTTGGCTCGATTGAGGGTTACAAGTTAGCAAGGAATGAGCTGAAAAAGGGGCTTAGGAGAGCTAGGAGGGGACAGGAGAAGCCTTTGGCGGGTCGGATCAAGGAAAACCCCAAGGATTTTTACTCTTATGTGAGGAATAAAAGAATGACCAGGGTGAGGTTAGCGCCGGTCAAGGACAGTCGTGGGATCTTGTGTATGGAGTCAGTAGAGATAGGAGTGGTGATGAATGAATACTTTTCGTCAGTGTTCACCTAGGAGAGGGGCCATGTTTTTGAGGAAGAGAAGGTGTTACAGGCTAATAGGCTGGAGGAAATAGATGTTCGGAGGGAGGATGTCCTGGCAGTTTTGAATAAACGGAAGGTCGATAAGTCCCCTGGGCCTGATGAAATATATCCTAGGATTCTTTGGGAGGCACGGGATGAGATTGCAAAGCCTTTCGCTTTGATCTTTGGGTCCTCGCTGTCCACGGGGATGGTGCCAGAGGACTGGAGAGTGGTGAATGTTGTTCCTCTGTTTAAGAAAGGGAATAGGAATGACCCTGGTAATTATAGACCGGTTAGTCTTACTTCGGTGGTTGGTAAATTGATGGAAAAGGTCCTGAGGGATGGGATTTACGACCATTTAGAAAGATGCAGATTAATCCGGGATAGTCAGCACGGATTCGTGAAGGGCAAGTCGTGCCTCACAAATTTGATTGAATTTTTTGAGGAGGTAACAAAGTGTGTTGATGAAGGTAGTGCAGTTGACGTCATACACATGGATTTTAGTAAGGCGTTTGACAAGGTTCCCCATGGTCGGCTTATGATGACAGTGAGGAGGTGTGCAATAGAGGGAAAGTTGGCCGATTGGATAGGTAACTGGCTGTCTGATCGAAGACAGAGGGTGGTGGTGGATGGAAAATTTTCGGATTGGAGGCAGGTTGCTAGCAGAGTGCCACAGGGATCAGTGCTTTGTCCTCTGCTCTTTGTGATTATTATGAATGACTTGGAGGGGGCTGAAGGGTGGATCAGTAAATTTGCTGATGACACCAAGATTGGTGGAGTCGCGGATGAGGTGGAGGGCTGTTGTAGGCTGCAAATAGACATAGATAGAATGCAAAGCTGGGCTGAAAAATGGCAAATGGAGTTTAACCCTGATAAATGTCAGGTGATTCATTTTGGTAGGACTAATTTTTATGTGGATTACAGGGTCAAAGGGAGGGTTCTGAAGACTGTGGAGGAACAGAGAGATCTTGGGGTCCATATCCACAGATCTCTAAAGGTTGCCACTCAAGTGAAGAAGGACGATAGTGTGTTAGATTTTATTAACAGGGGGCTGGAGTTTAAGAGCCGTGGGGTTATGCTGTAACTGTACAGGACCTTGGTGAGACCACATTTGGAATATTGTGTGCAGTTCTGGTCACCTCACGAAAAGAAGGATGGGGAACCGCTGGAAAAAGTGCAAAGGAGATTTACCAGGATGCTGCCTGGTTTGGAGGGTAGGTCTTATGAGGAAAGGTTGAGGGAGCTCGGGCTTTTCTCTCTAGAGCTGAGGAGGTTGAGGGGAGACTTAATATAGGTTTATAAAATGATGAAGGGGATAGATGGAGTGAACGTTCAAACACTATTTCCTCGGGTGGATGGAGCTATTACAAGGGGGCATAACTGTAGGGTTCATGGTGGGAGATATTGGAAGGATATCAGAGGTAGGTTCTTCACGCAGAGAGTGGTTGGGGTGTGGAATGGACTGCCTGCAGTGATAGTGGAGTCAGACACATTAGGGACATTTAAGCGGTTATTGGATAGGCACATGGAGCACACCAGGATGATAGGGAGTTGGATCGCTTGATCTTGGTTTCAGATAAAGCTCGGCACAACATCGTGGGCTGAAGGGCCTGTTCTGTGCTGTACTGTTCTATGTTCTATGTACAGTGATCCTTGGGGATTGTGTTACCGTTTACAGTGATCCTTGGGGATTGTATCACTATTTAGAGTGAACCTTGGGGATTGTGTTACTGTTTAGAGTGATCCTTGGGGATTGTGTCACTATTTAGAGTGATCCTTGGGGATTGTGTCACTATTAAGAACATAGAACATGGAACAGTACAGCACAGAACAGGCCCTTCGGCCCACGATGTTGTGCCGAGCTTTATCTGAAACCAAGATCAAGCTATCCCACTCCCTATCATCCTGGTGTGCTCCATGTGCCTATCCAATAACCGCTTAAATGTTCCTAAAGTGTCTGACTCCACTATCACTGCAGGCAGTCCATGCCACATCCCAACCACTCACTGCGTAAAGAACCTACCTCTGATATCCTTCCTATATCTCCCACCATGAACCCTATAGTTAGGCCCCCTTGTAATAGCTCCATCCACCCAAGGAAATAGTCTTTGAACGTTCACTCTATCTATCACCTTCATCATTTTATCAACCTCTATTAAGTCTCCCCTCAGCCACCTCCGCTCCAGAGAGAACAGCCCTAGCTCCCGCAACCTTTCCTCATAAGACCTACCCTCCAAACCAGGCAGCATCCTGGTAAGTCTCCTCTGCACTCTTTCCAGCGCTTCCACATCCTTCTTATAGTGAGGTGACCAGAACTGCACACAATATTCCAAATGTGGTCTCACCAAGGTCCTGTACAGTTGCAGCATAACCCCATGGCTCTTAAACTCCAACCCCCTGTTAATAAAAGGTAACACATTCGAGGCGTTCTTCACAGCTCTCTCCACTTGAGTGGCAACTTTTAGAGATCTGTGGATATGGACCCCACGATCTGTCTGTTCCTCCACAGTCTTCAGAACCCGACCTTTGACCCTGTAATCCACATTTAAATTTGTCCTACCAAAATGAATCACCTGACATTCATCAGGGAGAAACTCCATTTGCCATTTTTCAGCCCAGCTCTGCATCCTATCTATGTCTCTTTGCAGCCTACAACAGCCCTCCACCTCATCCACTACTCCACCAATCTTGGTGTCACCAGCAAATTTAGTGATCCACCCTTCAGCCCCCTCCTCTTAGTCATTGATAAAAATCACAAAGAGCAGAGGACCAAGCACTGATCCCTGCGGCACTCCGCTAGCAACCTGCCTCCAATCCGAAAATTTTCCATCCACCATCACCCTCTGTCTTCGATCAGACAGCCAGTTACCTATCCAATCGGCCAACTTTCCCTCTATCCCACACCTCCTTACTTTCTTCATAAACCTCCCACGGGGGACCTTATCAAACGACTTACTAAAATCCATGCATATGACATCAACTGCCCTACCTTCATCAACACACTTAGTCACCTTCTCAAAAAATTCTATCGAATTTGTGAGGCACGACTTGCCCTTCACGAATCCGTGCTGACTATCCCGGATTAATCCGCATCTTTCTAAATGGTCGTTAATCCCATTTCTAAGGACCTTTTCCATCAATTTACCAACCACCGAAGTAAGACTAACCGGTCTATAATGACCAGGGTCATTTCTGCCCGAAATTCATCAACAAAATTAGATACCTCCTAAAAAAGAAATCAAATTAGAGAGGCACGACTTGACTCTGTCACGATTCAGAGTGATCCTTCGGGATTGTGTCGCTATTTAGAGTGATCCTTGGGGATTGTGTCACGACTCAGAGTGATCCTTGTGGATTGTGTCACGATTCAGAGTGATCCTTGGGGATTGCGTCACTATTTAGAGTGATCCTTGGGGATTGTGTCACTATTTAGAGTGATCCTTGGGGATTGTGTCACGATTCAGAGTGATCCTTGTGGATTGTGTCACGATTCAGAGTGATCCTTGGGGATTGTGTCGCTATTTAGAGTGATCCTTGGGGATTGTGTCACGATTCAGAGTGATCCTTGGGGATTGTGTCACTATTTAGAGTGATCCTTGGGGATTGTGTCACTATTTAGAGTGATCCTTGGGGATTGTGTCACTATTTAGAATGATCCTTGGGGATTGTGTCGCGATTCAGAGTGATCCTTGTGGATTGTGTCACGATTCAGAGTGATCCTTGTGGATTGTGTCACGATTCAGAGTGATCCTTGGGGATTGTGTCACTATTTAGAGTGATCCTTGGGGATTGTGTCACTATTTAGAGTGATCCTTGGGGATTGTGTCACTATTTAGAGTGATCCTTGGGGATTGTGTCACTATTTAGAATGATACATGTGGATTGTGTCACTATTAAGAGTGACCCTTGGGAATTGTGTCACTCTTTGGAGTGATCCTTGGGGATTGTGTCACTATTTAGAGTGATCCTTGGGGGATGTATCACTATTTAGAATGATACTTGCGGATTGTGTCACTATTTAGAGTGACCCTTGGGAATTGTGTCACTATTTAGAATGATCCATGGGGATTGTGTCGTTATTTAGAGTGATCCTTGGGGATTGTGTCACTATTTAGAGTGATCCTTGGGGATTGTGTCACTATTTAGAGTGACCCTTGGGAATTGTGTCACTATTTGGAGTGATCCTTGGGGATTGTGTCACTATTTAGAGAGATCATTGGGGTTTGTGTCACTATTTGGATGTGGTACTTGAGGGTTGTGTAAATTTTTAGAGTGTTTCTTGGGTATTGTGTCACTATTTAGAGTGATCCTTGGTGTTTGTGTCTCTATTTAGAGCGATCCTTGGGGATTCTGTCACAATTTAGAGTGATTCTTGGGGATTGTGTCACTATTTAGAGTGTTCCTTCGGGATTGTGTCACTATTTAGAGTGATCATTGGGGATTGTGACACTATTTAGAGTGATCCTTGGGGATTGTGTCACTATTTAGAGTGATCCTTGGGGATTGTGTCACTATTTAGAGTGATCCTTGGGGATTCTTGCACTTTTTAGAGTGATCCTTGGGGATTGTTGCACTTTTTAGAGTGATCCTTGGGGATGCTGTCACTATTTAGAGTGATCCTTAGGGCTTGTGTCAGTATTTAGAGTGATCCTTGGGGATTGTGTCAGTATTTAGAGTGATCATTGGGGATTGTGTCACTATTTAGAATGATCCTTGGGGACTGTGTCACTTTTTTGAGTGATCCTTGGGGATTGTGTCACTATTTAGAGTGATCCTTGGAGATTGAGTATTTAGAGTGATCCTGGGGGATTGTGTCACTATTTAGTGTGATCCTTGGGGATTGTGTCAATATTGAGAGAGATCCTCAGGGATTGGGTCACTATTCAGAGTGATCCTTGGGGATTGTGTCGCTATTGAGAGTGATCCTTGGGGATTGTGCCGCTATTGAGAGTGATCCTTGGGGATTGTGTCAGTATTTAGAGTGATCCTTGGGGATTGTGTCACTGTTTGGAATGATACTTGTGCATTGTGTCACGATTTAGAGTGATCCTTGGGGATTGTGTCACTATTTAGAGTGATCCTTGGGGATTGTGTCACTATTTAGAGTGATCCTTGGGGATTGTGTCACTATTTAGAGTGATCCTTGGGGATTGTGTCACGATTCAGAGTGATCCTTGGGGCTTGTGTCACTATTTAAAGTGATCCTTGGGGATTGTGTCACTATTTAGAATGATACATGTGGATTGTGTCACTATTAAGAGTGACCCTTGGGAATTGTGTCACTATTTGGAGTGATCCTTGGGGCTTGTGTCACTATTTAAAGTGATCCTGGGGGATTGTGTCACTATTTAGAATGATACATGTGGATTGTGTCACTATTAAGAGTGACCCTTGGGAATTGTGTCACTATTTAGAGTGATCCTTGGGGATTGTGTCACTATTTAGAATGATACTTGAGGATTGTGTCACTATTTAGAGTGACCCTTGGGAATTGTGTCACTATTTAGAGTGATCCATGGGGATTATGTCGTTGTTTAGAGTGATCCTTGGGGATTGTGTCACTATTTAGAGTGATCCTTGGCGATTGTGTCACTATTTAGAGTGACCCTTGGGAATTGTGTCACTATTTGGAGTGATCCTTGGGGATTGTGTCACTATTTAGAGTGATCATTGGGGTTTGTGTCACAATTTGGATGTGGTCCTTGAGGGTTGTGTAATTTTTTAGATTGTTTCTTGGGTATTGTGTCACTATTTAGAGTGATCCTTGGTGTTTGTGTCGCTATTTAGAGCGATCCTTGGGGATTGTGTCACTATTTAGAGTGATTCTTGGGGATTGTGTCACTATTTAGAGTGATCATTGGGGATTGTGTCACTATTTAGAGTGATCCTTGGGGATTGTGTCACTATTTAGAGTGATCCTTGGGAATTGTGTCACTATTTAGAGTGATCCTTGGGGATTCTTGCACTTTTTAGAGTGATCCTTGGGGATTGTTGCACTTTTTAGAGTGATCCTTGGGGATGCTGTCACTATTTCGAGTGATCCTTGGGGCTTGTGTCAGTATTTAGAGTGATCCTTGGGGATTGTGTCAGTATTTAGAGTGATCCTTGGGGATTGTGTCACTATTTAGAATGATCCTTGGGGATTGTGTCACTTTTTTGAGTGATCCTTGGGGATTGTGTCACTATTTAGAGTGATCCTTGGAGATTGAGTATTTAGAGTGATCCTGGGGGATTGTGTCACTATTTAGTGTGATCCTTGGGGATTGTGTCAATATTGAGAGAGATCCTCAGGGATTTTGTCACTATTTAGGGTGATCCTTGGGGATTGTGTCGCTATTGAGATTGATCCTTGGGGATTGTGTCAGTATTTAGAGTGATCCATGGGGATTGTGTCGTTATTTAGAGTGATCCTTGGGGATTGTGTCACTATTTAGAGTGATCCTTGGGGATTGTGTCACGATTTAGAGTGACTCTTGGGAATTGTGTCACTATTTGGAGTGATCCTTGGGGATTGTGTTACTATTTAGAGTGATCATTGGGGTTTGTGTCACAATTTGGATGTGGTCCTTGAGGGTTGTGTAAATTTTTAGAGTGTTTCTTGGGTATTGTGTCACTATTTAGAGTGATCCTTGGTGTTTTTGTCTCTATTTAGAGCGATCCTTGGGGATTGTGTCACTATTTAGAGTGATTCTTGGGGATTGTGTCACTATTTAGAGTGATCCTTGGGGATGCTGTCACTATTTAGAGTGATCCTTGGGGCTTGTGTCAGTATTTAGAGTGATCCTTGGGGATTGTGTCAGTATTTAGAGTGATCCTTGGGGATTGTGTCACTATTTAGAATGATCCTTGGGGATTGTGTCACTTTTTTGAGTGATCCTTGGGGATTGTGTCACTATTTAGAGTGATCCTTGGAGATTGTGTATTTAGAGTGATCCTGGGGGATTGTGTCACTATTTAGTATGATCCTTGGGGATTGTGTCAATATTGAGAGAGATCCTCAAAGATTGTGTCACTATTTAGATTGATCCTTGGGGATTGTGTCGCTATTGAGAGTGATCCTTGGGGATTGTGTCAGTATTTAGAGTGATCCTTGGGGATTGTGTCACTATTTAGAGTGATCCTTGGGGATTGTGTCACTATTTAGAGTGATCCTTGGGGATTGTGTCACTATTTAGAGTGATCCTTGGGGATTGTGTCATTATTTAGAGTGATCCTTGTGGATTGTGTCACTATTTAGAGTGGTCCTTGGGGATTGTGTCACTATTTTGAGTGATCCTTGGGGATTGTGTCACTATTTAGAGTGATCCTTGGGGATTGTGTCACTATTTAGAGTGATCCATGGGGATTGTGTCACTATTTAGAGGGATCCTTGGGGATTGTGTCACTATTTAGAGTGATCCATGGGGATAGTGTCACTACTTAGAGTGATCCTTGGGGATTGTGTCACTATTTAGAGTGATCCTTGGGGATTGTGTCACTATTTAGAGTGATCCTTGGGGATTGTGTCACTATTTAGAGTGATCCCTGGGGATCGTGTCACTATTTAAAGTGATCCTTGGGGATTGTGTCACTATTTAGAATGATACTTGTGGATTGTGTCACTATTAAGAGTGACCCTTGGGAATTATGTCACTATTTGGAGTGATCCTTGGGGATTATGTCACTATTTAGAGTGATCCTTGGGCATTGTGTCACTATTTAGAATGATACTTGTGGATTGTGTCACTATTTAGAGTGACCCTTAGGAATTGTGTCACTATTTGGAGTGATCCTTGGGGATTGTGTCACTATTTAGAGTGATCCTTGGGGATTGTGTCACTATTTAGAGCGATCCTTGGGGATTGTGTCACTATTTAGAGTGATCCTTGCGGTTGTTGCACTTTTTGGAGTGATCCTTGGGGATTGTTGCACTTTTTAGAGTGATCCTTGGGGATGCTGTCACTATTTAGAGTGATCCTTGGGGCTTGTGTCAGTATTTAGAGTGATCCTTGGGGATTGTGTCAGTATTTAGAGTGATCCTTGGAGATTAAGTATTTAGAGTGATCCTGGGGGATTGTGTCACTATTTAGTGTGATCCTTGGGGATTGTGTCAATATTGAGAGGGATCCTCAGGGATTGTGTCACTATTTAGAGTGACCCTTGGGGATTGTGTCGCTGTTGAGAGTGATCCTTGGGGATTGTGTCAGTATTTAGAGTGATCCTTGGGGATTGTGTCACTATTTAGAGTGATCCTTGGGGATTTTGTCACTATTTAGAGTGATCCTTGGGGATTGTGTCACTATTAAAAGTGATCCTTGGGGATTGTTTCACTATTTCGAGTGATCCTTGGGGATTGTGTCACTATTTAGAGTGATCCTTGGGGATTGTGTCACTATTTAGAGTGATCATTGGGGATTGTGTCACTATTTAGAGTGATCCTTGGGGATTGTGTCAGTATTTAGAGTGATCCTTGGGGATTTTGTCAGTATTTAGAGTGATCCTTGGGGATTGTGTCACTATTTAGAGCGATGCTTGGGGATTGTGTCACTATTTAGACTGTTCCTTGGGGATTGTGTCACTATTTAGAGTGATCCTTGCGGATTGTGTCACTATTTAGAGTGATCCTTGGGGATTGTGTCACTATTTAGCGTGATCTTTGTGTATTCTGTCACTATTTAGAGTGATCCTTGGGGATTGTGTCACTATTTAGAGTGATCCTTGGGGATTGTGTCAGTATTGAGAGTGATCCATGGGGATTGTGTCACTATTTAGAGTGATCCTTGGGGATTGTATCACTATTTAGGGTCATCCTTGGGGATTGTGTCACTATTTAGAGTGATCCTTGGGGTTTGTGTCTCTATTTAGAGTCATCCTTGGGGATTGTGTCACTATTTAGAGTGATTCTTGGGGATTGTGTCACAATTTAGAGTGTTCCTTGGGGATTGTGTCACTATTTAGAGTGATCCTTGGGGATTGTGTCACTATTTAGAGTGATCCTTGGGGATTGTGTCACTATGAAGAGTGATCCTTGGGGATTGTTTCACTATTTAGAATGATACTTGTGGATTGTGTCACTATTTAGAGTGACCCTTAGGAATTGTGTCACTATTTGGAGTGATCCTTGGGGTTGTTGCACTTTTTAGAGTGATCCTTGGGGATTGTTGCACTTTTTAGAGTGATCCTTGGGGATGCTGTCACTATTTAGAGTGATCCTTGGGGCTTGTGTCAGTATTTAGAGTGATCCTTGGGGATTGTGTCAGTATTTAGAGTGATCCTTGGGGATTGTGTCACTATTTAGAATGATCCTTGGGGATTGTGTCACTATTTAGAGTGATCCTTGGAAATTGTGTCACTATTTAGAGTGATCCTTGGAGATTGAGTATTTAGAGTGATCCTGGGGGATTGTGTCACTATTTAGTGTGATCCTTGGGGATTGTGTCAATATTGAGAGGGATCCTCAGGGATTGTGTCACTATTTAGAGTGACCCTTGGGGATTGTGTCGCTATTGAGAGTGATTCTTGGGGATTGTGTCAGTGTTTAGAGTGATCCTTGGGGATTGTGTCACTATTTAGAGTGATCCTTGGGGATTGTGTCACTATTTAGAGTGATCCTTGCGGATTGTGTCACTATTAAAAGTGATGCTTGGGGATTGTGTCACTATTTAGACTGTTCCTTGGGGATTGTGTCACTATTTAGAGTGATCCTTGCGGATTGTGTCACTATTTAGAGTGATCCTTGGGGATTATGTCACTATTTAGAGTGATCTTTGTGGATTCTGTCACTATTTAGAGTGAACCTTGGGGATTGTGTCACTATTTAGAGTGATCCTTGGGGATTGTGTCAGTATTGAGAGTGATCCATGGGGATTGTGTAACTATTTAGAGTGATCATTGGGGATTGTGTCACTATTTAGGGTCATCCTTGGGGATTGTGTGACTATTTAGAGTGATCCTTGGGGTTTGTGTCTCTATTTAGAGTCATCCTTGGGGATTGTGTCACTATTTAGAGTGATTCTTGGGAATTGTGTCACAATTAAGAGTGTTCCTTGGGGATTGTGTCACTATTTAGAGTGATCATTGGGGATTGTGTCACTATTTAGAGTGATCCTTGGGGATTGTGTCACTATTTAGAGTGATCCTTGGGGATTGTGTCACTATGTAGAGTGATCCTTGGGGATAGTTGCACTTTTTAGAGTGATCCTTGGGGATTGTTGCACTTTTTAGAGTGATCCTTCGGGATGCTGTCACTATTTAGAGTGATCCTTGGGGCTTGTGTCAGTATTTAGAGTGATCCTTGGGGATTGTGTCAGTATTTAGAGTGATCCTTGGGGATTGTGTCACTATTTAGAATGATCCTTGGGGATTGTGTCACTATTTAGAGTGATCCTTGGGGATTGTGTCACTATTTAGAGTGATCCTTGCAGATTGAGTATTTAGAGTCATCCTGGGGGATTGTGTCACTATTTAGTGTGATCCTTGGGGATTGCGTCACTATTTAGAGTGATCATTGCGGATTGTGTCACTATTTCGAGTGATCCTTGGGGATTGTGTCACTATTTAGAGTGATCCTTGGGGATTTTGTCAGTATTTTGAGTGATCCTTGGGGATTGTGTCACTATGTAGAGCGATCCTTGGGGATTGTGTCACTATTTAGAGTGTTCCTTGGGGATTGTGTCACTATTTAGAGTGATCCTTGCGGATTGTGTCACGATTTAGAGTGATCCTTGGGGATTGTGTCACTATTTAGAGTGATCCTTGTGGATTGTGTCACTATTTAGAGTGGTCCTTGGGGATTGTGTCTCTATTTAGAGTGATCCTTGGGGATTGTGTCACTATTTAGAGTGATCCTTGGGGATTGTGTCACTATTTAGAGTGATCCTTGGGGACTGTGTCACTATTTAGAGTGATCCTTGGGGATTGTGTCACTATTTAGAGTGATCCTTGGGGATTGTGTCACTATTTAGAGTGATCCTTGGGTATTGTGTCACTATTTAAAGTGATCCTTGGGGATTGTGTCACTATTTAGAATGATACTTGTGGATTGTGTCACTATTTAGAGTGACCCTTGGGAATTGTGTCACTATTTGGAGTGATCCTTGGGGATTATGTCACTATTTAGAGTGATCCTTGGGGATTGTGTCACTATTTAGAATGATATTTGTGTATTGTGTCACTATTTAGAGTGACCCTTGCGAATTGTGTCCCTATTTGGAGTGATCCTTGGGGATTGTGTCACTATTTAGAGTGATCCTTGGGGATTGTGTCACTATTTAGAGCGATCCCTGGGGATTGTGTCACTATTTAGAGTGATCCTTGGGGATTGTGTCACTATTTAGAGTGATCCTTGGAGATTGAGTATTTAGAGTGATCCTGGGGGATTGTGTCACTATTTAGTGTGATCCTTGGGGATTGTGTCAATATTGAGAGGGATCCTCAGGGATTGTGTCACTATTTAGAGTGATTCTTGGGGATTGTGTCGCTATTGAGAGTGATCCTTGGGGATTGTGTAACTATTTAGAGTGATCCTTGGGGATTGTGTCACTATTTAGAGTGATCCTTGGGGATTGTGTCACTATTAAAAGTGATCCTTAGGGATTGTGCCACTATTTAGAGTGATCCTTGGGGATTGTGTTTCTACTTAGAGTGATCCTTGGGGATTGTGTCACTATTTAGAGTGATCATTGGGGATTCTGTCACTATTTAGAGTGATCCTTGGGGATTGTGTCAGTATTTAGCGTGATCCTTGGGGATTGTGTCACTACTTAGAGCGATGCTTGGGGATTGTGTCACTATTTATAGTGTTCCTTAGGGATTGTGTCACTATTTAGAGTGATCCTTGCGGTTTGTGTCACTATTTAGAGTGATCCTTGGGGATTGTGTCACTATTTAGAGTGATCTTTGTGGATTCTGTCACTATTTAGAGTGATCCTTGGGGATTGTGTCACTATTTAGAGTGATCCTTGGGGATTGTGTCATTATTGAGAGTGATCCATGGGGATTGTGTCACTATTTAGAGTGATCCTTGGGGATTGTGTCACTATTTAGGGTCATCCTTGGGGATTGTGTCACTATGTAGAGTGATCCTTGGGGTTTGTGTGTCTATTTAGAGTCACCCTTGGGGATTGTGGCACTATTTAGAGTGATTCTTGGGGATTGTGTCACAATTTAGAGTGTTCCTTGGGGATTGTGTCACTATTTAGAGTGATCATTGGGGATTGTGTCACTATTTAGAGTGATCCTTGAGGATTGTGTCACTATTTAGAGTGATCCTTGGGGATTGTGTCACTATTTAGAGTGATCCTTGGGGATTGTTGCACTTTTTAGAGTGATCCTTGGGGATTGTTGCACTTTTTAGAGTGATCCTTGGGGATGCTGTCACTATTTCGAGTGATCCTTGGGGCTTGTGTCAGTATTTAGAGTGATCCTTGGGGATTGTGTCAGTATTTAGAGTGATCCTTGGGGATTGTGTCACTATTTAGAATGATCCTTGGGGATTGTGTCACTATTTAGAGTGATCCTTGGGGATTGTGTCACTATTAAAAGTGATCCTTGGGGATTGTGTCACTATTTAGAGTGATCCTTGGGGATTGTGTCACTATTTAGAGCGATCCTTGGGGATTGTGTCACTATTTAGCGTGATCATTGGGGATTGTGTCACTATTTAGAGTGATCCTTGGGGATTGTGTCACTATTTAGCGTGATCATTGGGGATTGTGTCACTATTTAGAGTGATCCTTGGGGATTGTGTCAGTATTTAGAGTGATCCTTGGGGATTTTGTCAGTGTTTAGAGTGATCCTTGGGGATTGTGTCACTATTTAGAGCGATGCGTGGGGATTGTGTCACTATTTAGAGTGTTCCTTGGGGATTGTGTCACTATTTAGAGTGATCCTTGCGGATTGTGTCACTATTTAGAGTGATCCTTGGGGATTGTGTCACTATTTAGAGTGATCTTTGTGGATTCTGTCACTATTTAGAGTGATCCTTGGGGATTGTGTCACTATTTAGAGTGATCCTTGGGGATTGTGTCAGTATTGAGAGTGACCATTGGGGATTGTGTCACTATTTAGAGTGATCATTGGGGATTGTGTCACTATTTATGGTCATCCTTGGGGATTGTGTCACTATTTAGAGTGATCCTTGGGGTTTGTGTCTCTATTGAGAGTCATCCTTGGGGATTGTGTCACTATTTAGAGTGATTCTTGGGGATTGTGTCACAATTTAGAGTGTTCCTTGGGGATTGTGTCACTATTTAGAGTGATCATTGGGGATTGTGTCACTATTTAGAGTGATCCTTGGGGATTGTGTCACTATTTAGAGTGATCCTTGGGGATTGTGTCACTATGTAGAGTGATCCTTGGGGATTGTTGCACTTTTTAGAGTGATCCTTGGGGATTGTTGCACTTTTTAGAGTGATCCTTGCGGATGCTGTCACTATTTAGAGTGATCCTTGGGGCTTGTGTCAGTATTTAGAGTGATCCTTGGGGATTGTGTCAGTATTTAGAGTGATCCTTGGGGATTGTGTCACTATTTAGAATGATCCTTGGGGATTGTGTCACTATTTAGAGTGATCCTTGGGGATTGTGTCACTATTTAGAGTGATCCTTGGAGATTGAGTATTTAGAGTTATCCTGGGGGATTGTGTCACTATTTAGTGTGATCCTTGGGGATTGCGTCACTATTTAGAGTGATCATTGCGGATTGTGTCACTATTTCGAGTGATCCTTGGGGATTGTGTCACTATTTAGAGTGATCCTTGGGGATTTTGTCAGTATTTTGAGTGATCCTTGGGGATTGTGTCACTATTTAGAGCGATCCTTGGGGATTGTGTCACTATTTAGAGTGTTCCTTGGGGATTGTGTCACTATTTAGAGTGATCCTTGCGGATTGTGTCACGATTTAGAGTGATCCTTGGGGATTGTGTCACTATTTAGGGTGATCCTTGTGGATTGTGTCACTATTTAGAGTGGTCCTTGGGGATTGTGTCTCTATTTAGAGTGATCCTTGGGGATTGTGTCACTATTTAGAGTGATCCTTGGGGATTGTGTCACTATTTAGAGTGATCCTTGGGGACTGTGTCACTATTTAGAGTGATCCTTGGTGATTGTGTCACTATTTAGAGCGATCCTTGGGGATTGTGTCACTATTTAGAGTGATCCTTGGGGATTGTGTCACTATTTAAAGTGATCCTTGGGGATTGTGTCACTATTTAGAATGATACTTGTGGATTGTGTCACTATTTAGAGTGACCCTTGGGAATTGTGTCACTATTTGGAGTGATCCTTGGGGATTATGTCACTATTTAGAGTGATCCTTGGGGATTGTGTCACTATTTAGAATGATATTTGTGTATTGTGTCACTATTTAGAGTGACCCTTGCGAATTGTGTCCCTCTTTGGAGTGATCCTTGGGGATTGTGTCACTATTTAGAGTGATCCTTGGGGATTGTGTCACTATTTAGAGCGATCCCTGGGGACTGTGTCACTATTTAGAGTGATCCTTGGGGATTGTTGCACTTTTTAGAGTGATCCTTGGGGATTGTTGCACTTTTTAGAGTGATCCTTGGGGATGCTGTCACTATTTAGATTGATCCTTGGGACTTGTGTCAGTATTTAGAGTGATCCTTTGGGATTGTGTCAGTATTTAGAGTGATCCTTGGGGATTGTGTCACTATTTAGAATGATCCTTCGGGATTGTGTCAGTATTTAGAGTGATCCTTGGGGATTGTGTCACTATTTATAGTGATCCTTGGAGATTGAGTATTTAGAGTGATCCTGGGGGATTGTGTCACTATTTAGTGTGATCCTTGGGGATTGTGTCAATATTGAGAGGGATCCTCAGGGATTGTGTCACTATTTAGAGTGATTCTTGGGGATTGTGTCGCTATTGAGAGTGATCCTTGGGGATTGTGCCACTATTTAGAGTGATCCTTGGGGATTGTGTCACTATTTAGAGTGATCCTTGGGGATTGTGTCACTATTAAAAGTGATCCTTAGGGATTGTGTCACTATTTAGAGTGATCCTTGGGGATTGTGTTTCTATTTAGAGTGATCCTTGGGGATTATGTCACTATTTAGAGTGATCATTGGGGATTGTGTCACTATTTAGAGTGATCCTTGGGGATTGTGTCAGTATTTAGAGTGATCCTTGGGGATTTTGTCAGTATTTAGCGTGATCCTTGGGGCTTGTGTCACTACTTAGAGCGATGCTTGGGGATTGTGTCACTATTTACAGTGTTCCTTAGGGATTGTGTCACTATTTAGAGTGATCCTTGCGGTTTGTGTCACTATTTAGAGTGATCCTTGGGGATTGTGTCACTATTTAGAGTGATCTTTGTGGATTCTGTCACTATTTAGAGTGATCCTTGGGGATTGTGTCACTATTTAGAGTGATCCTTGGGGATTGTGTCATTATTGAGAGTGATCCATGGGGATTGTGTCACTATTTAGAGTGATCCTTGGGGATTGTGTCACTATTTAGGGTCATCCTTGGGGATTGTGTCACTATGTAGAGTGATCCTTGGGGTTTGTGTGTCTATTTAGAGTCACCCTTGGGGATTGTGTCACTATTTAGAGTGATTCTTGGGGATTGTGTCACAATTTAGAGTGTTCCTTGGGGATTGTGTCACTATTTAGAGTGATCATTGGGGATTGTGTCGCTATTGAGAGTGATCCTTGGGGATTGTGTCACTATTTAGAGTGATCCTTGGGGATTGTGTCACTATTTAGAGTGATCCTTGGGGATTGTGTCACTATTAAAAGTGATCCTTAGGGATTGTGTCACTATTTAGAGTGATCCTTGGGGATTGTGTTTCTATTTAGAGTGATCCTTGGGGATTGTGTCACTATTTAGAGTGATCATTGGGGATTGTGTCACTATTTAGAGTGATCCTTGGGGATTGTGTCAGTATTTAGAGTGATCCTTGGGGATTTTGTCAGTATTTAGCGTGATCCTTGGGGATTGTGTCACTACTTAGAGCGATGCTTGGGGATTGTGTCACTATTTATAGTGTTCCTTAGGGATTGTGTCACTATTTAGAGTGATCCTTGCGGTTTGTGTCACTATTTAGAGTGATCCTTGGGGATTGTGTCACTATTTAGAGTGATCTTTGTGGATTCTGTCACTATTTAGAGTGATCCTTGGGGATTGTGTCACTATTTAGAGTGATCCTTGGGGATTGTGTCATTATTGAGAGTGATCCATGGGGATTGTGTCACTATTTAGAGTGATCCTTGGGAATTGTGACACTATTTAGGGTCATCCTTGGGGATTGTGTCACTACGTAGAGTGATCCTTGGGGTTTGTGTGTCTATTTAGAGTCACCCTTGGGGATTGTGTCACTATTTAGAGTGATTCTTCGGGATTGTGTCACAATTTAGAGTGTTCCTTGGGGATTGTGTCACTATTTAGAGTGATCCTTGGGGATTGTTGCACTTTCTAGAGTGATCCTTGGGGATTGTTGCACTTTTTAGAGTGATCCTTGGGGATGCTGTCACTACTTAGAGTGATCCTTGGGGCTTGTGTCAGTATTTAGAGTGATCCTTGGGGATTGTGTCAGTATTTAGAGTGATCCTTGGGGATTGTGTCACTATTTAGAATGATCCTTGGGGATTGTGTCACTATTTAGAGTGATCCTTGGGGATTGTGTCACTATTTAGAGTGATCCTTGGAGATTGAGTATTTAGAGTGATCCTGGGGGATTGTGTCACTATTTAGTGTGATCCTTGGGGATTGTGTCACTGTTGAGAGAGATCCTCAGGGATTTTGTCACTATTTAGAGTGATCCTTGGGGATTTTGTCACTATTTAGAGTGATCCTTGGGGATTGTGTCAGTATTGAGAGTGATCCATGGGGATCGTGTCACTATTTAGAGTGATCATTGGGGATTGTGTCACTATTTAGGGTCATCCTTGGGGATTGTGTCACTATTTAGAGTGATCCTTGGGGTTTGTGTCTCTATTTAGAGTCATCCTTGGGGTTTGTGTCACTATTTAGAGTGATTCTTGGGGATTGTGTCACAATTTAGAGTGTTCCTTGGGGATTGTGTCACTATTTAGAGTGATCATTGGGGATTGTGTCACTATTTAGAGTGATCCTTGGGGATTGTGTCACTATTTAGAGTGATCCTTGGGGATTGTGTCACTATGTAGAGTGATCCTTGGGGATTGTTGCGCTTTTTAGAGTGATCCTTGGGGATTGTTGCACTTTTTAGGGTGAACCTTGGGGATTGTGTCACTATTTAGAGTGATCCTTGGGGATTTTGTCAGTATTTTGAGTGATCCTTGGGGATTGTGTCACTATTTAGAGCAATCCATGGGGATTGTGTCACTATTTAGAGTGTTCCTTGGGGATTGTGTCACTATTTAGAGTGATCCTTGCGGATTGTGTCACGATTTAGAGTGATCCTTGGGGATTGTGTCACTATTTAGAGTGATCCTTGGGGATTGTGTCACTATTTAGAGTGGTCCTTGGGGATTGTGTCTCTATTTAGAGTGATCCTTGGGGATTGTGTCACTATTTAGAGTGATCCTTGGGGATTGTGTCACTATTTAGAGTGATCCTTGGGGACTGTGTCACTATTTAGAGTGATCCTTGGGGATTGTGTCACTATTTAGAGTGATCCTTGGGGATTGTTGCACTTTTTAGAGTGATCCTTGGGGATTGTTGCACTTTTTAGAGTGATCCTTGGGGATGCTGTCACTATTTAGAGTGATCCTTGGGGCTTGTGTCAGTATTTAGAGTGATCCTTGGGGATTGTGTCAGTATTTAGAGTGATCCTTGGGGATTGTGTCACTATTTAGAGTGATCCTTGGGGATTGTGTCACTATTTAGAGTGATCCTTGGGGACTGTGTCACTATTTAGAGTGATCCTTGGGGATTGTGTCACTATTTAGAGTGATCCTTGGGGATTGTGTCACTATTTAGAGTGATCCTTGGGGATTGTGTCACTATTTAAAGTGATCCTTGGGGATTGTGTCACTATTTAGAATGATACTTGTGGATTGTGTCACTATTTAGAGTGACCCTTGGGAATTGTGTCACTATTTGGAGTGATCCTTGGGGATTATGTCACTATTTAGAGTGATCCTTGGGGATTGTGTCACTATTTAGAATGATATTTGAGTATTGTGTCACTATTTAGAGTGACCCTTGCGAATTGTGTCCCTCTTTGGAGTGATCCTTGGGGATTGTGTCACTATTTAGAGTGATCCTTGGGGATTGTGTCACTATTTAGAGCGATCCCTGGGGACTGTGTCACTATTTAGAGTGATCCTTGGGGATTTTGTCAGTATTTAGCGTGATCCTTGGGGCTTGTGTCACTACTTAGAGCGATGCTTGGAGATTGTGTCACTATTTACAGTGTTCCTTAGGGATTGTGTCACTATTTAGAGTGATCCTTGCGGTTTGTGTCACTATTTAGAGTGATCCTTGGGGATTGTGTCACTATTTAGAGTGATCTTTGTGGATTCTGTCACTATTTAGAGTGATCCTTGGGGATTGTGTCACTATTTAGAGTGATCCTTGGGGATTGTGTCATTATTGAGAGTGATCCATGGGGATTGTGTCACTATTTAGAGTGATCCTTGGGGATTGTGTCACTATTTAGGGTCATCCTTGGGGATTGTGTCACTATGTAGAGTGATCCTTGGGGTTTGTGTGTCTATTTAGAGTCACCCTTGGGGATTGTGTCACTATTTAGAGTGATTCTTGGGGATTGTGTCACAATTTAGAGTGTTCCTTGGGGATTGTGTCACTATTTAGAGTGATCATTGGGGATTGTGTCGCTATTGAGAGTGATCCTTGGGGATTGTGTCACTATTTAGAGTGATCCTTGGGGATTGTGTCACTATTTAGAGTGATCCTTGGGGATTGAGTCACTATTAAAAGTGATCCTTAGGGATTGTGTCACTATTTAGAGTGATCCTTGGGGATTGTGTTTCTATTTAGAGTGATCCTTGGGGATTGTGTCACTATTTAGAGTGATCATTGGGGATTGTGTCACTATTTAGAGTGATCCTTGGGGATTGTGTCAGTATTTAGAGTGATCCTTGGGGATTGTGTCACTATTTAGAGTGATCCTTGGGGATTGTGTCACTATTTAGAGTGATCCTTGGGGACTGTGTCACTATTTAGAGTGATCCTTGGGGATTGTGTCACTATTTAGAGTGATCCTTGGGGATTGTGTCACTATTTAGAGTGATCCTTGGGGATTGTGTCACTATTTAAAGTGATCCTTGGGGATTGTGTCACTATTTAGAATGATACTTGTGGATTGTGTCACTATTTAGAGTGACCCTTGGGAATTGTGTCACTATTTGGAGTGATCCTTGGGGATTATGTCACTATTTAGAGTGATCCTTGGGGATTGTGTCACTATTTAGAATGATATTTGAGTATTGTGTCACTATTTAGAGTGACCCTTGCGAATTGTGTCCCTCTTTGGAGTGATCCTTGGGGATTGTGTCACTATTTAGAGTGATCCTTGGTGATTGTGTCACTATTTAGAGCGATCCCTGGGGACTGTGTCACTATTTAGAGTGATCCTTGGGGATTTTGTCAGTATTTAGCGTGATCCTTGGGGCTTGTGTCACTACTTAGAGCGATGCTTGGAGATTGTGTCACTATTTACAGTGTTCCTTAGGGATTGTGTCACTATTTAGAGTGATCCTTGCGGTTTGTGTCACTATTTAGAGTGATCCTTGGGGATTGTGTCACTATTTAGAGTGATCTTTGTGGATTCTGTCACTATTTAGAGTGATCCTTGGGGATTGTGTCACTATTTAGAGTGATCCTTGGGGATTGTGTCATTATTGAGAGTGATCCATGGGGATTGTGTCACTATTTAGAGTGATCCTTGGGGATTGTGTCACTATTTAGGGTCATCCTTGGGGATTGTGTCACTATGTAGAGTGATCCTTGGGGTGTGTGTGTCTATTTAGAGTCACCCTTGGGGATTGTGTCACTATTTAGAGTGATCATTGGGGATTGTGTCGCTATTGAGAGTGATCCTTGGGGATTGTGTCACTATTTAGAGTGATCCTTGGGGATTGTGTCACTATTTAGAGTGATCCTTGGGGATTGTGTCACTATTAAAAGTGATCCTTAGGGATTGTGTCACTATTTAGAGTGATCCTTGGGGATTGTGTTTCTATTTAGAGTGATCCTTGGGGATTGTGTCACTATTTAGAGTGATCATTGGGGATTGTGTCACTATTTAGAGTGATCCTTGGGGATTGTGTCAGTATTTAGAGTGATCCTTGGGGATTTTGTCAGTATTTAGCGTGATCCTTGGGGATTGTGTCACTACTTAGAGCGATGCTTGGGGATTGTGTCACTATTTATAGTGTTCCTTAGGGATTGTGTCACTATTTAGAGTGATCCTTGCGGTTTGTGTCACTATTTAGAGTGATCCTTGGGGATTGTGTCACTATTTAGAGTGATCTTTGTGGATTCTGTCACTATTTAGAGTGATCCTTGGGGATTGTGTCACTATTTAGAGTGATCCTTGGGGATTGTGTCATTATTGAGAGTGATCCATGGGGATTGTGTCACTATTTAGAGTGATCCTTGGGAATTGTGACACTATTTAGGGTCATCCTTGGGGATTGTGTCACTATGTAGAGTGATCCTTGGGGTTTGTGTGTCTATTTAGAGTCACGCTTGGGGATTGTGTCACTATTTAGAGTGATTCTTCGGGATTGTGTCACAATTTAGAGTGTTTCTTGGGGATTGTGTCACTATTTAGAGTGATCCTTGGGGATTGTTGCACTTTCTAGAGTGATCCTTGGGGATTGTTGCACTTTTTAGAGTGATCCTTGGGGATGCTGTCACTACTTAGAGTGATCCTTGGGGCTTGTATCAGTATTTAGAGTGATCCTTGGGGATTGTGTCAGTATTTAGAGTGATCCTTGGGGATTGTGACACTATTTAGAATGATCCTTGGGGATTGTGTCACTATTTAGAGTGATCCTTGGGGATTGTGTCACTATTTAGAGTGATCCTTGGAGATTGAGTATTTAGAGTGATCCTGGGGGATTGTGTCACTATTTAGTGTGATCCTTGGGGATTGTGTCACTGTTGAGAGAGATCCTCAGGGATTTTGTCACTATTTAGAGTGATCCTTGGGGATTTTGTCACTATTTAGAGTGATCCTTGGGGATTGTGTCAGTATTGAGAGTGATCCATGGGGATTGTGTCACTATTTAGAGTGATCATTGGGGATTGTGTCACTATTTAGGGTCATCCTTGGGGATTGTGTCACTATTTAGAGTGATCCTTGGGGTTTGTGTCTCTATTTAGAGTCATCCTTGGGGATTGTGTCACTATTTAGAGTGATTCTTGGGGATTGTGTCACAATTTAGAGTGTTCCTTGGGGATTGTGTCACTATTTAGAGTGATCATTGGGGATTGTGTCACTATTTAGAGTGATCCTTGGGGATTGTGTCACTATTTAGAGTGATCCTTGGGGATTGTGTCACTATGTAGAGTGATCCTTGGGGATTGTTGCGCTTTTTAGAGTGATCCTTGGGGATTGTTGCACTTTTTAGGGTGATCCTTGGGGATTGTGTCACTATTTAGAGTGATCCTTGGGGATTTTGTCAGTATTTTGAGTGATCCTTGGGGATTGTGTCACTATTTAGAGCAATCCATGGGGATTGTGTCACTATTTAGAGTGTTCCTTGGGGATTGTGTCACTATTTAGAGTGATCCTTGCGGATTGTGTCACGATTTAGAGTGATCCTTGGGGATTGTGTCACTATTTAGAGTGATCCTTGGGGATTGTGTCACTATTTAGAGTGGTCCTTGGGGATTGTGTCTCTATTTAGAGTGATCCTTGGGGATTGTGTCACTATTTAGAGTGATCCTTGGGGATTGTGTCACTATTTAGAGTGATCCTTGGGGACTGTGTCACTATTTAGAGTGATCCTTGGGGATTGTGTCACTATTTAGAGTGATCCTTGGGGATTGTTGCACTTTTTAGAGTGATCCTTGGGGATTGTTGCACTTTTTAGAGTGATCCTTGGGGATGCTGTCACTATTTAGAGTGATCCTTGGGGCTTGTGTCAGTATTTAGAGTGATCCTTGGGGATTGTGTCAGTATTTAGAGTGATCCTTGGGGATTGTGTCACTATTTAGACTGATCCTTGGGGATTGTGTCACTATTTAGAGTGATCCTTGGGGACTGTGTCACTATTTAGAGTGATCCTTGGGGATTGTGTCACTATTTAGAGTGATCCTTGGGGATTGTGTCACTATTTAGAGTGATCCTTGGGGATTGTGTCACTATTTAAAGTGATCCTTGGGGATTGTGTCACTATTTAGAATGATACTTGTGGATTGTGTCACTATTTAGAGTGACCCTTGGGAATTGTGTCACTATTTGGAGTGATCCTTGGGGATTATGTCACTATTTAGAGTGATCCTTGGGGATTGTGTCACTATTTAGAATGATATTTGAGTATTGTGTCACTATTTAGAGTGACCCTTGCGAATTGTGTCCCTCTTTGGAGTGATCCTTGGGGATTGTGTCACTATTTAGAGTGATCCTTGGGGATTGTGTCACTATTTAGAGCGATCCCTGGGGACTGTGTCACTATTTAGAGTGATCCTTGGGGATTGTTGCACTTTTTAGAGTGATCCTTGGGGATTGTTGCACTTTTTAGAGTGATCCTTGGGGATGCTGTCACTATTTAGATTGATCCTTGGGACTTGTGTCAGTATTTAGAGTGATCCTTTGGGATTGTGTCAGTATTTAGAGTGATCCTTGGGGATTGTGTCACTATTTAGAATGATCCTTGGGGATTGTGTCACTATTTAGAGTGATCCTTGGGGATTGTGTCACTATTTAGAGTGATCCTTGGAGATTGAGTATTTAGAGTGATCCTGGGGGATTGTGTCACTATTTAGTGTGATCCTTGGGGATTGTGTCAATATTGAGAGGGATCCTCAGGGATTGTGTCACTATTTAGAGTGATTCTTGGGGATTGTGTCGCTATTGAGAGTGATCCTTGGGGATTGTGTCACTATTTAGAGTGATCCTTGGGGATTGTGTCACTATTTAGAGTGATCCTTGGGGATTGTGTCACTATTAAAAGTGATCCTTAGGGATTGTGTCACCATTTAGAGTGATCATTGGGGATTGTGTTTCTATTTAGAGTGATCCTTGGGGATTATGTCACTATTTAGAGTGATCATTGGGGATTGTGTCACTATTTAGAGTGATCCTTGGGGATTGTGTCAGTATTTAGAGTGAACCTTGGGGATTTTGTCAGTATTTAGCGTGATCCTTGGGGATTGTGTCACTACTTAGAGCGATGCTTGGGGATTGTGTCACTATTTATAGTGTTCCTTAGGGATTGTGTCACTATTTAGAGTGATCCTTGCGGTTTGTGTCACTATTTAGAGTGATCCTTGGGGATTGTGTCACTATTTAGAGTGATCTTTGTGGATTCTGTCACTATTTAGAGTGATCCTTGGGGATTGTGTCACTATTTAGAGTGATCCTTGGGGATTGTGTCATTATTGAGAGTGATCCATGGGGATTGTGTCACTATTTAGAGTGATCCTTGGGGATTGTGTCACTATTTAGGGTCATCCTTGGGGATTGTGTCACTATGTAGAGTGATCCTTGGGGTTTGTGTGTCTATTTAGAGTCACCCTTGGGGATTGTGTCACTATTTAGAGTGATTCTTGGGGATTGTGTCACAATTTAGAGTGTTCCTTGGGGATTGTGTCACTATTTAGAGTGATCATTGGGGTTTGTGTCGCTATTGAGAGTGATCCTTGGGGATTGTGTCACTATTTAGAGTGATCCTTGGGAATTGTGTCACTATTTAGAGTGATCCTTGGGGATTGTGTCACTATTAAAAGTGATCCTTAGGGATTGTGTCACTATTTAGAGTGATCCTTGGGGATTGTGTTTCTATTTAGAGTGATCCTTGGGGATTGTGTCACTATTTAGAGTGATCATTGGGGATTGTGTCACTATTTAGAGTGATCCTTGGGGATTGTGTCAGTATTTAGAGTGATCCTTGGGGATTTTGTCAGTATTTTGAGTGATCCTTGGGGATTGTGTCACTATTTAGAGCAATCCATGGGGATTGTGTCACTATTTAGAGTGTTCCTTGGGGATTGTGTCACTATTTAGAGTGATCCTTGCGGATTGTGTCACGATTTAGAGTGATCCTTGGGGATTGTGTCACTATTTAGAGTGATCCTTGGGGATTGTGTCACTATTTAGAGTGGTCCTTGGGGATTGTGTCTCTATTTAGAGTGATCCTTGGGGATTGTGTCGCTATTTAGAGTGATCCTTGGGGATTGTGTCACTATTTAGAGTGATCCTTGGGGACTGTGTCACTATTTAGAGTGATCCGTGGGGATTGTGTCACTATTTAGAGTGATCCTTGGGGATTGTTGCACTTTTTAGAGTGATCCTTGGGGATCGTTGCACTTTTTAGAGTGATCCTTGGGGATGCTGTCACTATTTAGAGTGATCCTTGGGGCTTGTGTCAGTATTTAGAGTGATCCTTGGGGATTGTGTCAGTATTTAGAGTGATCCTTGGGGACTGTGTCACTATTTAGAGTGATCCTTGGGGATTGTGTCACTATTTAGAGTGATCCTTGGGGACTGTGTCACTATTTAGAGTGATCCTTGGGGATTGTGTCACTATTTAGAGTGATCCTTGGGGATTGTGTCACTATTTAGAGTGATCCTTGGGGATTGTGTCACTATTTAGAGTGATCCTTGGGGATTGTGTCACTATTAAAAGTGATCCTTAGGGATTGTGTCACTATTTAGAGTGATCCTTGGGGATTGTGTTTCTATTTAGAGTGATCCTTGGGGATTATGTCACTATTTAGAGTGATCATTGGGGATTGTGTCACTATTTAGAGTGATCCTTGGGGATTGTGTCAGTATTTAGAGTGATCCTTGGGGATTTTGTCAGTATTTAGCGTGATCCTTGGGGATTGTGTCACTACTTAGAGCGATGCTTGTGGATTGTGTCACTATTTATAGTGTTCCTTAGGGATTGTGTCACTATTTAGAGTGATCCTTGCGGTTTGTGTCACTATTTAGAGTGATCCTTGGGGATTGTGTCACTATTTAGAGTGATCTTTGTGGATTCTGTCACTATTTAGAGTGATCCTTGGGGATTGTGTCACTATTTAGAGTGATCCTTGGGGATTGTGTCATTATTGAGAGTGATCCATGGGGATTGTGTCACTATTTAGAGTGATCCTTGGGGATTGTGTCACTATTTAGGGTCATCCTTGGTGATTGTGTCACTATGTAGAGTGATCCTTGGGGTTTGTGTGTCTATTTAGAGTCACCCTTGGGGATTGTGTCACTATTTAGAGTGATTCTTGGGGATTGTGTCACAATTTAGAGTGTTCCTTGGGGATTGTGTCACTATTTAGAGTGATCATTGGGGATTGTGTCGCTATTGAGAGTGATCCTTGGGGATTGTGTCACTATTTAGAGTGATCCTTGGGAATTGTGTCACTATTTAGAGTGATCCTTGGGGATTGTGTCACTATTAAAAGTGATCCTTAGGGATTGTGTCACTATTTAGAGTGATCCTTGGGGATTGTGTTTCTATTTAGAGTGATCCTTGGGGATTGTGTCACTATTTAGAGTGATCATTGGGGATTGTGTCACTATTTAGAGTGATCCTTGGGGATTGTGTCAGTATTTAGAGTGATCCTTGGGGATTTTGTCAGTATTTAGCGTGATCCTTGGGGATTGTGTCACTACTTAGAGCGATGCTTGGGGATTGTGTCACTATTTATAGTGTTCCTTAGGGATTGTGTCACTATTTAGAGTGATCCTTGCGGTTTGTGTCACTATTTAGAGTGATCCTTGGGGATTGTGTCACTATTTAGAGTGATCTTTGTGGATTCTGTCACTATTTAGAGTGATCCTTGGGGATTGTGTCACTATTTAGAGTGATCCTTGGGGATTGTGTCATTATTGAGAGTGATCCATGGGGATTGTGTCACTATTTAGAGTGATCCTTGGGGATTGTGACACTATTTAGGGTCATCCTTGGGGATTGTGTCACTATGTAGAGTGATCCTTGGGGTTTGTGTGTCTATTTAGAGTCACCCTTGCGGATTGTGTCACTATTTAGAGTGATTCTTGGGGATTGTGTCACAATTTAGAGTGTTCCTTGGGGATTGTGTCACTATTTAGAGTGATCATTGGGGATTGTGTCACTATTTAGAGTGATCCTTGAGGATTGTGTCACTATTTAGAGTGATCCTTGGGGATTGTGTCACTATTTAGAGTGATCCTTGGGGATTGTTGCACTTTTTAGAGTGATCCTTGGGGATTGTTGCACTTTTTAGAGTGATCCTTGGGGATGCTGTCACTACTTAGAGTGATCCTTGGGGCTTGTGTCAGTATTTAGAGTGATCCTTGGGGATTGTGTCAGTATTTAGAGTGATCCTTGGGGATTGTGTCACTATTTAGAATGATCCTTGGGGATTGTGTCACTATTTAGAGTGATCCTTGGGGATTGTGTCACTATTTAGAGTGATCCTTGGAGATTGAGTATTTAGAGTGATCATGGGGGATTGTGTCACTATTTAGTGTGATCCTTGGGGATTGTGTCACTGTTGAGAGAGATCCTCAGGGATTTTGTCACTATTTAGAGTGATCCTTGGGGATTTTGTCACTATTTAGAGTGATCCTTGGGGATTGTGTCAGTATTGAGAGTGATCCATGGGGATTGTGTCACAATTTAGAGTGATCATTGGGGATTGTGTCACTATTTAGGGTCATCCTTGGGGATTGTGTCACTATTTAGAGTGATCCTTGGGGTTTGTGTCTCTATTTAGAGTCATCCTTGGGGATTGTGTCACTATTTAGAGTGATTCTTGGGGATTGTGTCACAATTTAGAGTGTTCCTTGGGGATTGTGTCACTATTTAGAGTGATCATTGGGGATTGTGTCACTATTTAGAGTGATCCTTGGGGATTGTGTCACTATTTAGAGTGATCCTTGGGGATTGTGTCACTATGTAGAGTGATCCTTGGGGATTGTTGCGCTTTTTAGAGTGATCCTTGGGGATTGTTGCACTTTTTAGGGTGATCCTTGGGGATGCTGTCACTATTTAGAGTGATCCTTGGGGCTTGTGTCAGTATTTAGAGTGAACCTTGGGGATTGTGTCAGTATTTAGAGTGATCCTTGGGGATTGTGTCACTATTTAGAATGATCCTTGGGGATTGTGTCACTATTTAGAGTGATCCTTGGGGATTGTGTCACTATTTAGAGTGATCCTTGGAGATTGAGTATTTAGAGTGATCCTGGGGGATTGTGTCACTATTTAGTGTGATCCTTGGGGATTGCGTCACTATTTAGAGTGATCATTGCGGATTGTGTCACTATTTCAAGTGATCCTTGGGGATTGTGTCACTATTTAGAGTGATCCTTGGGGATTTTGTCAGTATTTTGAGTGATCCTTGGGGATTGTGTCACTATTTAGAGCGATCCTTGGGGATTGTGTCGCTATTTAGAGTGTTCCTTGGGGATTGTGTCACTATTTAGAGTAATCCTTGCGGATTGTGTCACGATTTAGAGTGATCCTTGGGGATTGTGTCACTATTTAGAGTGATCCTTGGAGATTGAGTATTTAGAGTGATCCTGGGGGATTGTGTCACTATTTAGAGTGATCCTTGGGGATTGTGTCACTATTTAGAGTGATCCTTGGGGATTGTGTCACTATTTAGAGTGGTCCTTGGGGATTGTGTCTCTATTTAGAGTGATCCTTGGGGATTGTGTCACTATTTAGAGTGATCCTTGGGGATTGTGTCACTTTTTAGAGTGATCCTTGGGGACTGTGTCACTATTTAGAGTGATCCTTGGGGATTGTGTCACTATTTAGAGTGATCCTTGGGGATTGTTGCACTTTTTAGAGTGATCCTTGGGGATTGTTGCACTTTTTAGAGTGATCCTTGGGGATGCTGTCACTATTTAGAGTTCTCCTTGGGGCTTGTGTCAGTATTTAGAGTGATCCTTGGGGATTGTGTCAGTATTTAGAGTGATCCTTGGGGATTGTGTTACTATTTAGAATGATCCTTGGGGATTGTGTCACTATTTAGAGTGATCCTTGGGGATTGTGTCACTATTTAGAGTGATCCTTGGAGACGGAGTATTTAGAGTGATCCTGGGGGATTGTGTCACTATTTAGTGTGATCCTTGGGGATTGTGTCACTGTTGAGAGAGATCCTCAGGGATTTTGTCACTATTTAGAGTGATCCTTGGGGATTGTGTCACTATTCAGAGTGATCCTTGGGGATTGTGTCAGTATTGAGAGTGATCCATGGGGATTGTGTCACTATTTAAAGTGATCATTGGGGATTGTGTCACTATTTAGGGTCATCCTTGGGGATTGTGTCACTATTTAGAGTGATCCTTGGGGTTTGTGTGTCTATTTAGAGTCACCCTTGGGGATTGTGTCACTATTTAGAGTGATTCTTGGGGATTGTGTCACAATTTAGAGTGTTCCTTGGGGATTGTGTCACTATTTAGAGTGATCATTGGGGATTGTGTCACTATTTAGAGTGATCCTTGGGGATTGTGTCACTATTTAGAGTGATCCTTGGGGATTGTGTCACTATGTAGTGTGATCCTTGGGGATTGTTGCACTTTTTAGAGTGATCCTTGGGGATTGTTGCACTTTTTAGAGTGATCCTTGGGGATGCTGTCACTATTTAGAGTGATCCTTGGGGCTTGTGTCAGTATTTAGAGTGATCCTTGGGGATTGTGTCAGTATTTAGAGTGATCCTTGGGGATTGTGTCACTATTTAGAACATAGAACATAGAACATAGAACATTACAGCGCAGAACAGGCCCTTCGGCCTGTATTGAGAGTGATCCATGGGGATTGTGTCACTATTTAAAGTGATCATTGGGGATTGTGTCACTATTTAGGGTCATCCTTGGGGATTGTGTCACTATTTAGAGTGATCCTTGGGGTTTGTGTGTCTATTTAGAGTCACCCTTGGGGATTGTGTCACTATTTAGAGTGATTCTTGGGGATTGTGTCACAATTTAGAGTGTTCCTTGGGGATTGTGTCACTATTTAGAGTGATCATTGGGGATTGTGTCACTATTTAGAGTGATCCTTGGGGATTGTGTCACTATTTAGAGTGATCCTTGGGGATTGTGTCACTATTTAGAGTGTTCCTTGGGGATTGTGTCACTATTTAGAGTGATCCTTGCGGATTGTGTCACGATTTAGAGTGATCCTTGGGGATTGTGTCACTATTTAGAGTGATCCTTGTGGATTGTGTCACTATTTAGAGTGGTCCTTGGGGATTGTGTCTCTATTTAGAGTGATCCTTGGTGATTGTGTCACTATTTAGAGTGATCCTTGGGGACTGTGTCACTATTTAGAGTGATCCTTGGGGATTGTGTCACTATTTCGAGTGATCCTTGGGGATTGTGTCACTATTTAGAGTGATCCTTGGGGATTGTGTCACTATTTAAAGTGATCCTTGGGGATTGTGTCACTATTTAGAATGATACTTGTGGATTGTGTCACTATTTAGAGTGACCCTTGGGAATTGTGTCACTATTTGGAGTGATCCTTGGGGAGTATGTCACTATTTAGAGTGATCCTTGGGGATTGTGTCACTATTTAGAATGATATTTGTGTATTGTGTCACTATTTAGAGTGACCCTTGCGAATTGTGTCCCTATTTGGAGTGATCCTTGGGGATTGTGTCACTATTTAGAGTGATCCTTGGGGATTGTGTCACTATTCAGAGCGATCCCTGGGGATTGTGTCACTATTTAGAGTCATCCTTGGGGATTGTTGCACTTTTTAGAGTGATCCCTGGGGATTGTTGCACTTTTTAGAGTGATCCTTGGGGATGCTGTCACTATTTAGAGTGATCCTTGGGGCTTGTGTCAGTATTTAGAGTGATCCTTGGGGATTGTGTCAGTATTTAGAGTGATCCTTGGGGATTGTGTCACTATTTAGAATGATCCTTGGGGATTGTGTCACTATTTAGAGTGATCCTTGGGGATTGTGTCACTATGTAGAGTGATCCTTGGAGATTGAGTATTTAGAGTGATCCTGGGGGATTGTGTCACTATTTAGTGTGATCCTTGGGGATTGTGTCACTGTTGAGAGAGATCCTCAGGGATTTTGTCACTATTTAGAGTGATCCTTGGGGATTGTGTCACTATTTAGGGTCATCCTTGGGGATTGTGTCACTATTTAGAGTGATCCTTGGGGTTTGTGTCTCTATTTAGAGTCATCCTTGGGGATTGTGTCACTATTTAGAGTGATTCTTGGGGATTGTGTCACAATTTAGAGTGTTCCTTGGGGATTGTGTCACTATTTAGAGTGATCATTGGGGATTGTGTCACTATTTAGAGTGATCCTTGGGGATTGTGTCACTATTTAGAGTGATCCTTGGGGATTGTGTCACTATGTAGAGTGATCCTTGGGGATTGTTGCGCTTTTTAGAGTGATCCTTGGGGATTGTTGCACTTTTTAGGGTGATCCTTGGGGATGCTGTCACTATTTAGAGTGATCCTTGGGGCTTGTGTCAGTATTTAGAGTGAACCTTGGGGATTGTGTCAGTATTTAGAGTGATCCTTGGGGATTGTGTCACTATTTAGAATGATCCTTGGGGATTGTGTCACTATGTAGAGTGATCCTTGGGGATTGTTGCGCTTTTTAGAGTGATCCTTGGAGATTGAGTATTTAGAGTGATCCTGGGGGATTGTGTCACTATTTAGTGTGATCCTTGGGGATTGTGTCACCATTTAGAGTGATCATTGCGGATTGTGTCAATATTTCAAGTGATCCTTGGGGATTGTGTCACTATTTCGAGTGATCCTTGGGGATTTTGTCAGTATTTTGAGTGATCCTTGGGGATTGTGTCACTATTTAGAGCGATCCTTGGGGATTGTGTCACGATTTAGAGTGTTCCTTGGGGATTGTGTCACTATTTAGAGTGATCCTTGCGGATTGTGTCACGATTTAGAGTGATCCTTGGGGATTGTGTCACTATTTAGAGTGATCCTTGGGGATTGGGTCACTATTTAGAGTGGTCCTTGGGGATTGTGTCTCTATTTAGAGTGATCCTTGGGGATTGTGTCACTATTTAGAGTGATCCTTGGGGATTGTGTCACTATTTAGAGTGATCCTTGGGGACTGTGTCACTATTTAGAGTGATCCTTGGGGATTGTGTCACTATTTAGAGTGATCCTTGGGGATTGTTGCACTTTTTAGAGTGATCCTTGGGGATTGTTGCACTTTTTAGAGTGATCCTTGGGGATGCTGTCACTATTTAGAGTGATCCTTGGGGCTTGTGTCAGTATTTAGAGTGATCCTTGGGGATTGTGTCAGTATTTAGAGTGATCCTTGGGGATTGTGTTACTATTTAGAATGATCCTTGGGGATTGTGTCACTATTTAGAGTGATCCTTGGGGATTGTGTCACTATTTAGAGTGATCCTTGGAGACTGAGTATTTAGAGTGATCCTGGGGGATTGTGTCACTATTTAGTGTGATCCTTGGGGATTGTGTCACTGTTGAGAGAGATCCTCAGGGATTTTGTCACTATTTAGAGTGATCCTTGGGGATTTTGTCACTATTTAGAGTGATCCTTGGGGATTGTGTCAGTATTGAGAGTGATCCATGGGGATTGTGTCACTATTTAAAGTGATCATTGGGGATGGTGTCACTATTTAGGGTCATCCTTGGGGATTGTGTCACTATTTAGAGTGATTCTTGGGGATTGTGTCACAATTTAGAGTGTTCCTTGGGGATTGTGTCACTATTTAGAGTGATCATTGGGGATTGTGTCACTATTTAGAGTGATCCTTGGGGATTGTGTCACTATTTAGAGTGATCCTTGGGGATTGTGTCACTATGTAGAGTGATCCTTGGGGATTGTTGCACTTTTTAGAGTGATCCTTGGGGATTGTTGCACTTTTTAGAGTGATCCTTGGGGATGCTGTCACTATTTAGAGTGATCCTTGGGGCTTGTGTCAGTATTTAGAGTGATCCTTGGGGATTGTGTCAGTATTTAGAGTGATCCTTGGGGATTGTGTCACTATTTAGAATGATCCTTGGGGATTGTGTCACTATTTTGAGTGATCCTTGGGGATTGTGTCACTATTTAGAGTGATCCTTGGAGATTGAGTATTTAGAGTGATCCTGGGGGATTGTGTCACTATTTAGTGTGATCCTTGGGGATTGCGTCACTATTTAGAGTGATCATTGCGGATTGTGTCACTATTTCAAGTGATCCTTGGGGATTGTGTCACTATTTAGAGTGATCCTTGGGGATTTTGTCAGTATTTTGAGTGATCCTTGGGGATTGTGTCACTATTTAGAGCGATCCTTGGGGATTGTGTCACTATTTAGAGTGTTCCTTGGGGATTGTGTCACTATTTAGAGTGATCCTTGCGGATTGTGTCACGATTTAGAGTGATCCTTGGGGATTTTGTCACTATTTAGAGTGATCCTTGTGGATTGTGTCACTATTTAGAGTGGTCCTTGGGGATTGTGTCTCTATTTAGAGTGATCCTTGGGGATTGTGTCACTATTTAGAGTGATCCTTGGTGATTGTGTCACTATTTAGAGTGATCCTTGGGGACTGTGTCACTATTTAGAGTGATCCTTGGGGATTGTGTCACTATTTCGAGTGATCCTTGGGGATTGTGTCACTATTTAGAGTGATCCTTGGGGATTGTGTCACTATTTAAAGTGATCCTTGGGGATTGTGTCACTATTTAGAATGATACTTGTGGATTGTGTCACTATTTAGAGTGACCCTTGGGAATTGTGTCACTATTTGGAGTGATCCTTGGGGAGTATGTCACTATTTAGAGTGATCCTTGGGGATTGTGTCACTATTTAGAATGATATTTGTGTATTGTGTCACTATTTAGAGTGACCCTTGCGAATTGTGTCCCTATTTGGAGTGATCCTTGGGGATTGTGTCACTATTTAGAGTGATCCTTGGGGATTGTGTCACTATTCAGAGCGATCCCTGGGGATTGTGTCACTATTTAGAGTGATCCTTGGGGATTGTTGCACTTTTTCGAGTGATCCTTGGGGATTGTTGCACTTTTTAGAGTGATCCTTGGGGATGCTGTCACTATTTAGATTGATCCTTGGGACTTGTGTCAGTATTTAGAGTGATCCTTGGGGATTGTGTCACTATTTAGAATGATCCTTGGGGATTGTGTCACTATTTAGAGTGATCCTTGGGGATTGTGTCACTATTTAGAGTGATCCTTGGAGATTGAGTATTTAGAGTGATCCTGGGGGATTGTGTCACTATTTCGTGTGATCCTTGGGGATTGTGTCACTATTTAGTGTGATCCTTGGGGATTGTGTCAATATTGAGAGGGATCCTCAGGGATTGTGTCACTATTTAGAGTGATTCTTGGGGATTGTGTCGCTATTGAGAGTGATCCTTGGGGATTGTGTCACTATTTAGAGTGATCCTTGGGGATTTTGTCAGTATTTAGCGTGATCCTTGGGGATTGTGTCACTACTTAGAGCGATGCTTGGGGATTGTGTCACTATTTATAGTGTTCCTTAGGGATTGTGTCACTATTTAGAGTGATCCTTGGGGATTTTGTCAGTATTTTGAGTGATCCTTGGGGATTGTGTCACTATTTAGAGCGATCCTTGGGGATTGTGTCACTATTTAGAGTGTTCCTTGGGGATTGTGTCACTATTTAGAGTGATCCTTGCGGATTGTGTCACGATTTAGAGTGATCCTTGGGGATTGTGTCACTATTTAGAGTGATCCTTGTGGATTGTGTCACTATTTAGAGTGGTCCTTGGGGATTGTGTCTCTATTTAGAGTGATCCTTGGGGATTGTGTCACTATTTAGAGTGATCCTTGGTGATTGTGTCACTATTTAGAGTGATCCTTGGGGACTGTGTCACTATTTAGAGTGATCCTTGGGGATTGTGTCACTATTTCGAGTGATCCTTGGGGATTGTGTCACTATTTAGAGTGATCCTTGGGGATTGTGTCACTATTTAAAGTGATCCTTGGGGATTGTGTCACTATTTAGAATGATACTTGTGGATTGTGTCACTATTTAGAGTGACCCTTGGGAATTGTGTCACTATTTGGAGTGATCCTTGGGGAGTATGTCACTATTTAGAGTGATCCTTGGGGATTGTGTCACTATTTAGAATGATATTTGTGTATTGTGTCACTAGTTAGAGTGACCCTTGCGAATTGTGTCCCTATTTGGAGTGATCCTTGGGGATTGTGTCACTATTTAGAGTGATCCTTGGGGATTGTGTCACTATTCAGAGCGATCCCTGGGGATTGTGTCACTATTTAGAGTGATCCTTGGGGATTGTTGCACTTTTTCGAGTGATCCTTGGGGATTGTTGCACTTTTTAGAGTGATCCTTGGGGATGCTGTCACTATTTAGATTGATCCTTGGGACTTGTGTCAGTATTTAGAGTGATCCTTGGGGATTGTGTCACTATTTAGAATGATCCTTGGGGATTGTGTCACTATTTAGAGTGATCCTTGGGGATTGTGTCACTATTTAGAGTGATCCTTGGAGATTGAGTATTTAGAGTGATCCTGGGGGATTGTGTCACTATTTCGTGTGATCCTTGGGGATTGTGTCACTATTTAGTGTGATCCTTGGGGATTGTGTCAATATTGAGAGGGATCCTCAGGGATTGTGTCACTATTTAGAGTGATTCTTGGGGATTGTGTCGCTATTGAGAGTGATCCTTGGGGATTGTGTCACTATTTAGAGTGATCCTTGGGGATTTTGTCAGTATTTAGCGTGATCCTTGGGGATTGTGTCACTACTTAGAGCGATGCTTGGGGATTGTGTCACTATTTATAGTGTTCCTTAGGGATTGTGTCACTATTTAGAGTGATCCTTGCGGTTTGTGTCACTATTTAGAGTGATCCTTGGGGATTGTGTCACTATTTAGAGTGATCTTTGTGGATTCTGTCACTATTTAGAGTGATCCTTGGGGATTGTGTCACTATTTAGAGTGATCCTTGGGGATTGTGTCATTATTGAGAGTGATCCATGAGGATTGTGTCACTATTTAGAGTGATCCTTGGGGATTGTGTCACTATTTAGGGTCATCCTTGGGGATTGTGTCACTATGTAGAGTGATCCTTGGGGTTTGTGTGTCTATTTAGAGTCACCCTTGGGGATTGTGTCACTATTTAGAGTGATTCTTGGGGATTGTGTCACAATTTAGAGTGTTCCTTGGGGATTGTGTCACTATTTAGAGTGATCATTGGGGATTGTGTCACTATTTAGAGTGATCCTTGAGGATTGTGTCACTATTTAGAGTGATCCTTGGGGATTGTGTCACTATTTAGAGTGATCCTTGGGGATTGTTGCACTTTTTAGAGTGATCCTTGGGGATTGTTGCACTTTTTAGAGTGATCCTTGGGGATGCTGTCACTATTTAGAGTGATCCTTGGGGCTTGTGTCAGTATTTCGAGTGATCCTTGTAGTGTTTCAGGAGATTTTAGTTGTAAGAAGTGCATTAGATTGCAGCTTCTGGAGGAGCGTGTAAAGGAGCTGGAGGGGGAGGTAGAGGAACTCCGCATAATTCGGGAGGCGGAGGTCGAAGTTGATAGGAGTTATAGAGAAATAGTAACTCCTAGAAATGAGGCTTGGGTCAATGCCAGGAGGAGGGGTAAGAAGCAATCGGGAAGACAATCCCCTGGGGCGGTTCCCCTCCATAATAGGTTTTCGGTGCTGGAGGCTACAGTTGAGGAGGAATCAACTGAGCATAGAGAGCAGATCTCTGGGGGTGAGCCGAGTGAGAAAGCTCAGGTGGTTAGGGGCTGTAAAAGACTGGGCCTTGTGATTGGGGACTCCACAATTAAGGGGACAGATAGGAGGGTCGGAACTAAAGGTAGGGACTCAGGGTTGGTGTGTTGCCTACCAGGGGCTGGGGTCCGGGATGTGTCTGACAGGGTATTCAGGACTCTTAGGGGGGAGGGAGATAAACCACAAGTTATTGTACATGTGGGGACACACGACATAGGGAGGATAGGGGAAGGGGATATTAGGCAGGGATTTATGGAGTTGGGGTGGAAACTAAAGGCCAAGACTGACAGAGCGGTTATCTCTGGACTCTTGCCTGTACCACGGGATAGTTTAGAGAGGAATAGGGAGAGGGAAGGTTTGAATTCATGGCTGAGGGGATGGTGCAGGAGGGAGGGGTTCAGGTACTTAAGCAATTGGGGCTCGTACTGGGGAAGGTGTGACCTCTATGAGAAGGATGGTCTACACCTTAATCAGAAGGGGACCAATATCCTGGGGGGTAAATTTGCTAAGGCCATGCAGGGAGGTTTAAACTGATTCGGGGGGGGGGGGAGGGATCCTGAGTAGTGGGGCTGAAAGTGAGGGATGCATGGTTGGGGACTGCAATGCACGGCATTGCAGAGGTGGGGTGGAGCAGGGTTTGAAATGTGTATACTTCAATGCCAGGAGTATTCGCAATAAAGTGGGTGAACTTGCAGCGTGGATCAGTACCTGGGACTTCGATGTTGTGGCTATTTCAGAGACATGGATAGAGCAGGGGCAGGAATGGATGCTGCAGGTCCCGGGGTTCAAATGTTTTAGTCGAAGTAGGGAAGGAGGTAGAAGAGGGGGAGGGGTAGCATTATTGGTCAGAGATTGTATCACAGTGTCAGAGAGGAGGTTTGATGAGGACTTATCTGTTGAGGTAGTATGGGCGGAGATTAGAAATAGGAGAGGAGAGGTCACCCTGTTGGGAGTCTTTTATAGACCTCCTAAAAGTTCTAGAGAGGTTGAGGAAAGGATTGCGGAGTCAATCCTGCTTAGGAGTGAAAGTAATAGGGCAATTGTTATGGGGGATTTTAACTTGACTAATATTGACTGGAATTGTTATAGCTCTAGCTCGTCAGAGGGGTCAGTTTTTGTTCAAAGCGTGCAGGAAGGTTTTTTGACTCAGTATGTAGACAGGCCAACTAGAGGTGAGGCTATATTGGATCTGGTGCTGGGAAATGAGCCAGACCAGGTGCTAGACTTGGAAGTTGGTGTGCATTTTGGTGATAGTGACCACAATTCGGTTACGTTCACCTTAGTGATGGAAAGGGATAGGCATGAACCTCGGGCCAGTGGTTTTAGCTGGGGGAAGGGTAATTATGAGGCTATTAGGAGAGAATTAGGAAACATAGGTTGGACTAGGAGATTACAGGGACTGGGAACGTCCGACATGTGGAGTTTTTTCAAGGAGCAGCTACTGCGAGTCTGTGATAGGTATGTCCCTGTCAGGCAAGGAGGAATTGGTAGGGCTAGGGAACCGTGGTGCACCAAAAAAGTTTCTTTGTTGGTTAAAAAGAAAAAGGAGGCTTATGTTCGGATGAGACGTGAGCACTCGGGTAGTGCACTAGAAAGCTTTAGATTGGCTAAGAGGGAATTGAAGAGCGAGCTCAGAAGGGCTAAAAGGGGACATGAGAAGACTTTGGCGGATAGGGTTAAAGAGAATCCTAAGGCGTTCTATAGGTATGTCAAGAACAGAAGGTTGGTTAGGGCAAGTTTAGGGCCAGTTATAGATGGCAGAGGGAAGTTATGTGTGGAACCGGAGGAGATTGGTGAAGCATTGAACCAATATTTCTCTTCGGTGTTCACGCAAGGGGACATGAATATAGCTGAGGAGGACACTGGGTTGCAAGGGAGTAGAATAGACAGTATTACAGTTGATAAGGAGGATGTGCAGGATATTCTGGAGGGTCTGAAAATAGATAAATCCCCTGGTCCGGATGGGATTTATCCAAGGATTCTCTGGGAGGCAAGAGAAGTGATTGCAGAGCCTCTGGCTCTGATCTTCAGGTCATCGTTGGCCTCTGGTATAGTACCAGAAGATTGGAGGTTAGCGAATGTTGTCCCATTGTTTAAGAAGGGGAACAGAGACTTCCCCGGGAATTATAGACCGGTGAGTCTCACTTCTGTTGTCGGCAAGATGTTGGAAAAAATTATAAGGGATAGGATTTATAGTTATTTGGAGAGTAATGAATTGATAGGTGATAGTCAGCATGGTTTTGTGGCAGGTAGGTCGTGCCTTACTAACCTTATTGAGTTTTTTGAGAAAGTGACCAAGGAGGTGGATGGGGGCAAGGCAGTGGACGTGGTATATATGGATTTTAGTAAGGCGTTTGATAAGGTTCACCATGGTAGGCTTCTGCAGAAAATGCAGATGTATGGGATTGGGGGTGATCTAGGAAATTGGATCAGGAATTGGCTAGCGGATAGGAAACAGAGGGTGGTGGTTGATAGTAAATATTCATCATGGAGTGCGGTTACAAGTGGTGTACCTCAGGGATCTGTTTTGGGGCCACTGCTGTTTGTAATATTTATTAATGATCTGGATGAGGGTATAGTTGGGTGGATTAGCAAATTTGCTGATGACACCAAAGTCGGTGGTGTGGTAGACAGTGAGGAAGGGTGTCGTAGTTTGCAGGAAGACTTAGACAGGTTGCAAAGTTGGGCCGAGAGGTGGCGGATGGAGTTTAATGCGGAGAAGTGTGAGGTAATTCACTTTGGTAGGAATAACAGATGTGTTGAGTATAGGGCTAACGGGAGGACTTTGAATAGTGTGGAGGAGCAGAGGGATCTAGGTGTATGTGTGCATAGATCCCTGAAAGTTGGGAATCAAGTAGATAAGGTTGTTAAGAGGGGATATGGTGTCTTGGCGTTTATTGGTAGGGGGATTGAATTTAGGAGTCGTGGCGTTATGTTGCAACTGTACACAACTCTGGTGCGGCCGCACTTGGAGTACTGTGTGCAGTTCTGGTCCCCACATTACAGGAAGGATGTGGAGGCTTTGGAGAGGGTGCAGAGGAGGTTTACCAGGATGTTGCCTGGTATGGAGGGGAGATCCTATGAGGAGAGGCTGAGGGATTTGGGATTGTTTTCGCTGGAAAGGCGGCGGCTAAGAGGGGATCTTATTGAAACATATAAGATGATTAGAGGTTTAGATAGGGTGGATAGTGATAGCCTTTTTCCTCTGATGGAGAAATCCAGCACGAGGGGGCATGGCTTTAAATTGAGGGGGGGTAGTTATAGAACCGATGTCAGGGGTAGGTTCTTTACCCAGAGGGTGGTGAGGGATTGGAATGCACTGCCAGCATCAGTAGTAAATGCGCCGAGTTTGGGGGCGTTTAAGAGATCCGTAGATAGGTTCATGGACGAAAAGAAATTGGTTTAGGTTGGAGGGTCACAGTTTTTTTTTTAACTGGTCGGTGCAACATCGTGGGCCGAAGGGCCTGTTCTGCGCTGTAATGTTCTATGTTCTATGTTGGGGATTGTGTCAGTATTTAGAGTGATCCTTGGGGATTGTGTCACTATTTAGAATGATCCTTGGGGATTGTGTCACTATTTAGAGTGATCCTTGGGGATTGTGTCACTATTTAGAGTGATCCTTGGAGATTGAGTATTTAGAGTGATCCTGGGGGATTGTGTCACTATTTAGTGTGATCCTTGGGGATTGTGTCACTTTTGAGAGAGATCCTCAGGGATTTTGTCAGTATTTAGAGTGATCCTTGGGGATTGTGTCACTATTTAGACCGATCCTTGGGGATTGTGTCACTATGTAGAGAGTTCCTTGGGGATTGTGTCACTATTTAGAGTGATCCTTGTGGATTGTGTCACTATTTAGAGTGATCCTTGGGGATTGTGTCACTATTTAGAGTGATCCTTGTGGATTGTGTCACTATTTAGAGTGATCCTTGGGGATTGTGTCACTATTTAGAGTGATCCTTGGGGATTGTGTCACTATTTAGAGTGATCCTTGGGGATTTTTTCACTATTTAGAGTGATCCTTGGGGATTGTGTCATTATTTAGAGTGATCCTTGGGGATTGTGTCACTATTTTGAGTGATCCTTGGGGATTGTGCCACAATTCAGAGTGGTCCTTGGGGATTGTGTCACTATTTAGAGTGATCCTTGGGGATTGTGTCACTATTTAGAGTGATCCATGGGGATTGTGTCACTATTTAGAGTGATCCTTGGGGATTGTGTCACTATTTAGTGTGATCCTTGAGGATTGTGTCACTATTTAGAGTGATCCTTGGGGATTGTGTCACTATTTAGAGTGATCCTTGGGGATTGTGTCACTATTTAGAATGATACTTGTGGATTGTGTCACTATTAAGAGTGAACCTTGGGAATTGTGTCACTATTCGGAGTGATCCTTGGGGATTGTGTCACAATTTGGATGTGGTCCTTGAGGGTTGTGTAAATTGTTAGATTGTTTCCTGGGTATTGTGTCACAATTTAAAGTGATCCTTGGGGCTTGTGTCAGTATTTAGAGTGATCCTTGGGGTTTGTGTCACTATTTAGAGTGATCCTTGGGGATGGTGTCAGTATTGAGAGTGATCCATGGGGATTGTGTCACTATTTAGAGTGATCCTTGATGATTGTGTCACTATTTAGAGTGATCCTTGGGGATTGTGTCACTATTTAGAGTGATTCTTGGGGATTTTGTCAGTATTTAGAGTGATCCTTGGGGATTGTGTCACTATTTAGAGTGATCCTTGTGGATTGTGTCACTATTTAGAGTGATCCTTGGGGATTGTGTCACTATTTAGAGTGATCCTTGGGGATTGTGTCACTATTTAGAGTGATCCTTGATGATTGTGTCACTATTTAGAGTGATCCTTGGGGATTGTGTCACTATTTAGAGTGATTCTTGGGGATTTGTCACTATTTAGAGTGTTCCTTGGGGATTATGTCACTATTTAGAGTGATCATTGGGGATTGTGTCACTATTAAGAATGATCCTTGGGGATTGTGTCACTATTTAGAGTGAACCTTGTGGATTGTGTCACTATTTAGAGTGATCCTTGGGGATTGTTGTACTTTTTAGAGTGATCCTTGGGGATGGTGTCACTATTTAGAGTGATCCTTGGGGCTTGTGTCAGCATTTAGATTGATCCTTGGGGATTGTGTCACTATTTAGAGTGATCCTTGATGATTGTGTCACTATTTAGAGTGATCCTTGGGGATTGTGTCACTATTTAGAGTGATTCTTGGGGATTTGTCACTATTTAGAGTGTTCCTTGGGGATTATGTCACTATTTAGAGTGATCATTGGGGATTGTGTCACTATTAAGAATGATCCTTGGGGATTGTGTCACTATTTAGAGTGAACCTTGTGGATTGTGTCACTATTTAGAGTGATCCTTGGGGATTGTTGTACTTTTTAGAGTGATCCTTGGGGATGGTGTCACTATTTAGAGTGATCCTTGGGGCTTGTGTCAGCATTTAGATTGATCCTTGGGGATTGTGTCAGTATTTAGAATGATCCTTGGGGATTGTGTCACTATTTAGAGTGATCCTTGGGGATTGTGTCACTATTTAGAGTGATCCTTGGAGATTGAGTATTTAGAGTGATCCTGGGGGATTGTGTCACTATTTAGTATGATCCTTGGGGATTGTGTCCTTATTGAGAGTGATCCTCAGGGATTGTGTCACTATTTAGAGTGATCCTTGGGGATTGTGTCGCTATTGAGAGTGATCCTTGGGGATTGTGTCAGTATTTAGAGTGATCCTTGGGGATTGTGTCACTATTTAGAGTGATCCTTGGGGATTGTGACACTATTTAGAGTGATCCTTGGGGATTGTGTCACTATTTAGAGTGATCCTTGGGGATTGTGTCACTATTTAGAGTGATCCTTGGGGATTGTGTCACTATTTAGAGTGATCCTTGGGGATTGTGTCACTATTTAGAGTGATAATTGGGGATTGTGTCACTATTTAGAGTGATCCTTGGGGATTGTGTCAGTATTTAGAGTGATCCTTGGGGATTTTGTCAGTATTTAGACTGATCCTTGGGGATTGTGTCACTATTTAGAGTGATCCTTGTGGATTGTGTCACTATTTAGAGTGATCCTTGGGGATTGTGTCACTATTTAGAGTGATCCTTGGGGATTGTGTCACTATTTAGAGTGATCCTTGGGGATTGTGTCACTATTTAGAGTGATCCTTGGGGATTGTGTCAGTATTTAGAGTGATCCTTTGGGATTGTGTCACTATTTCGAGTGATCCTTGGGGATTGTGCCACTTTTTGGAGTGATCCTTGGGGATTGTGTCACTATTTAGAGTGTTCCTTGGGGATTGTGTCACTATTTAGAGTGATCCTTGGTGATTCTGTCACTATTTAGAGTGAGCCTTGGGGATTGTGCCACTATTTAGAGTGATCCTTGGGGACTGTGTCACTATATAGATTAATCCTTGGGGATTGTGTCTCTATGTAGAGTGATCCTTGGGGATTGTGTCAGTATTTAGAGTGATCCTTGGGGATTGTGTCATTATTAAGAGTGATCCTTGGGGATTGTGTCACTATTTAGAGTGATCCTTGGGGATTGTGTCACTGTTTGGAGTGATCCTTGGGGATTATGTCAGTATTTCGAGTGATCCTTGGGGATTGTGTCACTATTTAGAGTGATCCTTGGGGATTGTGCCACTATTTGGAGTGATCCTTGGGGATTATGTCAGTATTTCGAGTGATCCTTGGGGATTGTGTCACTATTTAGAGAGATCCTTGGGGATTGTGTCACTATTTCGAGTGATCCTTGGGGATTATGTCACTATTTAGAGTGATCTTGGGGATTGTGTCACTATTTAGAGTGATCCTTGGGGATTGTGTCAGTATTTAGAGTGATCCTGGGGGATTGTGTCACTATTTAGAGTGATCCTTGGGGATTGTGCCACTATTTGGAGTGATTCTTGGGGATTATGTCAGTATTTCGAGTGATCCTTGGGGATTGTGTCACTATTTAGAGAGATCCTTGGGGATTGTGTCACTACTTAGAGTGATCCTTGGGGATTGTGTCACTATTTCGAGTGATCCTTGGGGATTGTGTCAGTATTTAGAGTGATCCTTGGGGATTGTGTCACTATTTCGAGTGATCCTTGGGGATTGTGTCACTATTTAGAGTGATCCTTGGGGATTGTGTCACTATTTAGAGTGATCCTTGGGGATTCTGTCACTATTTAGAGTGAGCCTTGGGGATTGTGTCACGATTTAGAGTGATCCTTGTGGATTGTGTCACTATTTAGAGTGATCCTTGGGGATTGTGTCACTATTTAGAGCGATCCTTGGCAATTGTGTCACTATTTAGAGTGATCCTTGGGGATTGTCTCACTATTTAGAGTGATCCTTGGGGATTGTGTCACTACTTAGAGTAATCCTTGGGGATTGTGTCACTATTCAGAGAGATCCTTGGGGATTGTGTCACTATTTAGAATGATCCTTGGGGACTGTGTCACTATATAAATTAATCCTAGGGGATTGTGTCACTATTTCGAGTGATCCTTGGGGATTGTGTCAGTATTTAGAGTGATCCTTGGGGATTGTGTCATTATTTAGAGTGATCCTTGGGGATTGTGTCACTATTTAGTGTGATCCTTGGGGATTGTGCCACAATTTGGAGTGATCCTTGGGTATTATGTCAGCATTTAGAGTGATCCTTGGGGATTGTGTCACTATTTAGAGTGATCCTTGGGGATTGTGCCACTAGTTGGAGTGATCCTTGGGGATGATGTCAGTATTTCGAGTGATCCTTGGGGATTGTGTCACTATTTAGAGAGTTCCTTGGGGATTGTGTCCCTATTTAGAGTGATACTTGGGGATTGTGTCACTATTTAGAGTGATCCTTGGGGATTGTGTCACTATTTAGAGTGATCCTTGGGGATTGTGTCACTATTTACTGTGATCCTTGGGGATTGTGTCACTATTTAGAGTGATCGTTGGGGATTGCGTCACTATTTAGAGTGATCCTTGGGGATTGTGTCTCTATTTAGCGTGATCCTTGGGGATTGTGTCATAATTTAGAGTGATCCTTGGGGATTGTGTCACTATTTAGAGAGATCCTCGGGGATTGTGTCACTATTTAGATGGATGCATGGGGATTGTGTCAGTCTTTAGAGTGATCCTTGGGGATTGTGTCAGTCTTTAGAGTGATCCTTGGGGATTGTGTCACTATTTGGAATGATCCTTGGGGATTGTGTCTCTATTTAGAGTGATCCTTGGGGTTTGTTTCACTATTTAGAGTTATCCTTGGGGTGTGTGTCACTATTTAGAGTGATCCTTGGGGATTGTGTCACTATTTAGAATGATCCTTGTGGATTGTGTCATTATTTAGAGTGATCCTTGGCCATTGTGTCACTATTTAGAGTGATCCTTGGGGATTGTGTCACTATTTAGAGTGATCCATGGTGATTGTGTCAGTATTTAGTGTTATCCTTGGGGATTGTTTCGCTATTGAGAGTGATCCTTGGGGTTTCTGTCACTATTTAGAGTGATACTTGGGGATTGTGTCACTATTTAGAGTGATCCTTGAGGATTGTGTCACTATTTAGAGTGATCCTTGGGGGTTGTGTCACTATTTCGACTGATCCTTGGGGATTGTGTCAGTATTTAGAGTGATCCTTGTGGATTGTGTCACTATTTAGAGTGATCCTTGGGGATTGTGTCACTATTTAGAGTGATCCTTGGGGATTGTGTCGCTATTGAGAGTGTTCCTTGGGGATTGTGTCACTATTTAGAGTGATCCTTGGGGATTGTGTCAGTATTTAGTGTAATCCTTGGGGATTGTGTCACTATTTAGAGTGATCCTTGGGGATTGTGTCACTATTTAGAGTGATCCTTGAGGATTCTGTCACTATTTAGAGTGATCCTTGGGGATTCTGTCACTATTTAGAGAGTTCCTTGGGGATTGTGTCACTATTTAGAGTGATACTTGGGGATTGTGTCACTATTTAGAGTGATCCTTGGGGATTGTGTCACTATTTAGAGTGATCCTTGGGGATTGTGTCACTATTTACTGTGATCCTTGGGGATTGTGTCACAATTTAGAGTGTTCCTTGGGGATTGTGTCACTATTCAGAGAGATCCTTGGGGATTGTGTCACTATTTAGAATGATCCTTGGGGACTGTGTCACTATATAAATTAATCCTAGGGGATTGTGTCACTATTTCGAGTGATCCTTGGGGATTGTGTCAGTATTTAGAGTGATCCTTGGGGATTGTGTCATTATTTAGAGTGATCCTTGGGGATTGTGTCACTATTTAGAGTGATCCTTGGGGATTGTGCCACAATTTGGAGTGATCCTTGGGTATTATGTCAGTATTTAGAGTGATCCTTGGGGATTGTGTCACTATTTAGAGTGATCCTTGGGGATTGTGCCACTAGTTGGAGTGATCCTTGGGGATGATGTCAGTATTTCGAGTGATCCTTGGGGATTGTGTCACTATTTAGAGAGTTCCTTGGGGATTGTGTCACTATTTAGAGTGATACTTGGGGATTGTGTCACTATTTAGAGTGATCCTTGGGGATTGTGTCACTATTTAGAGTGATCCTTGGGGATTGTGTCACTATTTACTGTGATCCTTGGGGATTGTGTCACTATTTAGAGTGATCGTTGGGGATTGTGTCACTATTTAGAGTGATCCTTGGGGATTGTGTCTCTATTTAGCGTGATCCTTGGGGATTGTGTCATAATTTAGAGTGATCCTTGGGGATTGTGTCACTATTTAGAGAGATCCTCGGGGATTGTGTCACTATTTAGATGGATGCATGGGGATTGTGTCAGTCTTTAGAGTGATCCTTGGGGATGGTGTCAGTCTTTAGAGTGATCCTTGGGGATTGTGTCACTATTTGGAATGATCCTTGGGGATTGTGTCTCTATTTAGAGTGATCCTTGGGGTTTGTGTCACTATTTAGAGTTATCCTTGGGGTTTGTGTCACTATTTAGAGTGATCCTTGGGGATTGTGTCACTATTTAGAATGATCCTTGTGGATTGTGTCATTATTTAGAGTGATCCTTGGCCATTGTGTCACTATTTAGAGTGATCCTTGGGGATTGTGTCACTATTTAGAGTGATCCATGGTGATTGTGTCAGTATTTAGTGTTATCCTTGGGGATTGTGTCGCTATTGAGAGTGATCCTTGGGGTTTCTGTCACTATTTAGAGTGATACTTGGGGATTGTGTCACTATTTAGAGTGATCCTTGGGGATTGTGTCACTATTTAGAGCGATCCTTGGGGATTGTGTCACTATTTCGACTGATCCTTGGGGATTGTGTCAGTATTTAGAGTGATCCTTGTGGATTGTGTCACTATTTAGAGTGATCCTTGGGGATTGTGTCACTATTTAGAGTGATCCTTGGGGATTGTGTCACTATTGAGAGTGTTCCTTGGGGATTGTGTCACTATTTAGAGTGATCCTTGGGGATTGTGTCAGTATTTAGTGTAATCCTTGGGGATTGTGTCACTATTTAGAGTGATCCTTGGGGATTGTGTCACTATTTAGAGTGATCCTTGAGTATTCTGTCACTATTTAGAGTGATCCTTGGGGATTCTGTCACTATTTAGAGTGATCCATGGGGATTTTGTCACTATTTAGAGTGACCCTTGTGGTTTGTGTCACTATTTACAGTGATCCTTGGGGATTGTGTCACTACTTAGAGTGATCCTTGGGGATTGTGACACTATGTAGAGTGATCCCTGGGGATTGTGTCACTATTTAGAGTGATCCTTGGGGATTGTGTCACTATTTAGAATGATCCTTGGGGATTGTGTCATTATTTAGAGTCATCCTTGGCATTTGTGTCACTATTTAGAGTGAGCCTTGGGGTTTGTGTCAGTATTTAGAGTGATCCTTGGGGATTGTGTCACTATTTCGAGTGATCCTTGGGGATTGTGTCAGTATTGAGAGTGATCCTTGGGGATTGTGTCACTCTTTAGAGAGACCCTTGGGGATTGTGTCACTATTTATAGTGATCCTTGGGGACTGTGTCACTATTTAGAGTAATCCTTGGGGATTGTGTCACTATTTAGAGTGATCCTTGGGGATTGTGTCATTATTTAGAGTGATCCTTGGGGATTGTGTCACTATTTAGAGTGATCCTTGGGGATTGTGCCACTATTTGGAGTGATCCTTGTTGATTATGTGAGTATTACGAATGATCCTTGGCGATTGTGTCACTATTTCGAGAGATCCTTGGGGATTGTGTCATTATTTTGAGTGATCCTTGGTCATTGTGTCACTATTTAGTGTGATCCTTGGGGATTGTATCACTATTTTGATTGATCCTTGGGGATTGTGTCACTATGTAGAGAGATCCTTGGGGACTGTGTCATTATTTAGAGAGATCCTTGGGGATTGTGTCAGTATTTAGAGTGATCCTTGGGGATTGTGTCACTATTTAGAGTGATCTTTGTGGATTGTGTCACTATTTAGAGTGATCCTTGGGGATTGTGTCACTACATAGAGTGATCCTTGGGGATTGTGACACTATGTAGAGTGATCCCTGGGGATTGTGTCACTATTTAGAGTGATCCTTGGGTTTTGTGTCACTATTTAGAGTGATCCTTGGGGTTTGTGTCAGTATTTAGGGTGATCCTTGGGGATTGTGTCACTATTTCGAGTGATCCTTGGGGATTGTGTCAGTATTGAGTGTGATCCTTGGGGATTGTGTCACTCTTTAGAGAGACCCTTGGGGATTGTGTCACTATTTAGAGTGATCCTTGGGGACTGTGTCACTATTTAGAGTAATCCTTGGGGATTGTGTCACTATTTAGAGTGATCCTTGGGGATTGTGTCATTATTTAGAGTGATCCTTGGGGATTGTGTCACTATTTAGAGTGATCCTTGGGGATTGTGCCACTATTTGGAGTGATCCTTGTTGATTATGTGAGTATTTCGAGTGATCCTTGGCGATTGTGTCACTATTTCGGGAGATCCTTGGGGATTGTGTCATTATTTTGAGTGATCCTTGGTCATTGTGTCACTATTTAGTGTGATCCTTGGGGGTTGTATCACTATTTTGATTGATCCTTGGGGATTGTGTCACTATGTAGAGAGATCCTTGGGGACTGTGTCATTATTTAGAGAGATCCTTGGGGATTGTGTCAGTATTTAGAGTGATCCTTGGGGATTGTGTCACTATTTAGAGTGATCTTTGTGGATTGTATCACTATTTTGATTGATCCTTGGGGATTGTGTCACTATGTAGAGAGATCCTTGGGGACTGTGTCATTATTTAGAGAGATCCTTGGGGATTGTGTCACTATTTAGAGTGATCCTTGGGTTTTGTGTCACTATTTAGAGTGATCCTTGGGGTTTGTGTCAGTATTTAGGGTGATCCTTGGGGATTGTGTCACTATTTCGAGTGATCCTTGGGGATTGTGTCAGTATTGAGTGTGATCCTTGGGGATTGTGTCACTCTTTAGAGAGACCCTTGGGGATTGTGTCACTATTTAGAGTGATCCTTGGGGACTGTGTCACTATTTAGAGTAATCCTTGGGGATTGTGTCACTATTTAGAGTGATCCTTGGGGATTGTGTCATTATTTAGAGTGATCCTTGGGGATTGTGTCACTATTTAGAGTGATCCTTGGGGATTGTGCCACTATTTGGAGTGATCCTTGTTGATTATGTGAGTATTTCGAGTGATCCTTGGCGATTGTGTCACTATTTCGGGAGATCCTTGGGGATTGTGTCATTATTTTGAGTGATCCTTGGTCATTGTGTCACTATTTAGTGTGATCCTTGGGGGTTGTATCACTATTTTGATTGATCCTTGGGGATTGTGTCACTATGTAGAGAGATCCTTGGGGACTGTGTCATTATTTAGAGAGATCCTTGGGGATTGTGTCAGTATTTAGAGTGATCCTTGGGGATTGTGTCACTATTTAGAGTGATATTTGTGGATTGTGTCACTATTTCGAGTGATCCTTGGGGATTGTGTCACTACATAGAGTGATCCTTGGGGATTGTGACACTATGTAGAGTGATCCCTGGGGATTGTGTCACTATTTAGAGTGATCCTTGGGTTTTGTGTCACTATTTAGAGTGATCCTTGGGATTTGTGTCAGTATTTAGAGTGATCCTTGGGGATTGTGTCACTATTTCGAGTGATCCTTGGGGATTGTGTCAGTATTGAGAGTGATCCTTGGGGATTGTGTCACTATTTAGAGAGACCCTTGGGGATTGTGTCACTATTTAGAGTGATCCTTGGGGACTGTGTCACTATTTAGAGTAACCCTTGGGGATTGTGTCACTATTTAGAGTGATCCTTGGGGATTGTGTCATTATTTAGAGTGATCCTTGGAGATTGTGTCATTATTTAGAGTGATCCTTGGGTATTGTGTCACTATTTAGAATGATCCTTGGGGATTGTGCCACTATTTGGAGTGATCCTTGGTGATTATGTCAGTATTTCGAGTGATCCTTGGGGATTGTGTCACTATTTTGAGTGATCCTTGGTCATTGTGTCACTATTTAGAGTGATCCTTGGCGATTGTATCACTATTTTGATTGATCCTTGGGGATTGTGTCACTATGTAGAGAGATCCTTGGGGATTGTGTCATTATTTAGAGAGATCCTTGGGGATTGTGTCAGTATTTAGAATGATCCTTGGGGATTGTGTCACTATTTAGAGTGATCTTTGGGGATTGTGTCACTATTTAGAGTGATCCTTGTGGATTGTGTCTCTATTGAGGGTGATCCTTGGGGATTGTGTCACTATTTAGAGTGATCCCTGGGGATTGTGTCACTATTTAGACTGATCCTTGGGCTTTGTGCCACTATTTAGAGAGATCCATGGGGATTGTGTCACTATTTAGACTGTTCCTTCGGGTATTGTGTCACTATTTAGAGTGATCCTTGGGGATTGTGTCACTATTTAGAGTGATCCTTGGGGATTGTGTCTCTATTGAGAGTGATCCTTGGGGATTGTGACACTATTTATAGTGATCCTTGGGGATTGTGCCTGTATTTAGAATGATCCTGGTGGATTCTGTCTCTATTGAGAGTGATCCTTGGGGATTGTGTCACTATTTAGACTGATCCTGGGGGATTGTGCCACTATTTAGAGAGATCCTTGGGGATTGTGTCATTAGTTAGTGAGGTCCTTGTGGATTGTGTCTCTCTATAGAGTGATCCTTGGGGATTGTGTCACCATTTAGGGTGATCGTTGGGGATTGTGAATCGTGTGGAGGTCGTAGAAGGTCTGCAGAGAGATTTGGACAGGCAGAGTGGGTGGGCGAGGATCTGGCAGATGGAGTATAACGTTAACAAATGCGAGGTTATTCACTTTGGAGGAAATAATAGAAAATTGGATTATTATCCAAATGGAAAAAAATTACAACATGCTACTGTGCAAAGGGACCTGGGGGTCCTTGTGCATGAGATGCAAAAACCCAGTCTGCAGGTGCAACAGGTGATCAAGAAGGCAAGTGGGATGTTGGCCTATATCGCAAGGGGGATAGAATATAAAAGCAGAGATGTCTTGCTGCATCTGTACAGGGCATTGGTGAGGCCGCAGCTGGAATACTGTGTGCAGCATTGGTCCCCTTATTTGCGGAAGGATATATTGGCCTTGGAGGGTGTGCAGAGAAGGTTCACCAGGTTGATACCAGAGATGAGGGGTGTTGATTGTGAGGAGAGACTGAGCAGATTGGGTTTGTATTCGTTGGAATTTAGAAGGCTGAGGGGGGATCTGATAGAGACCTATAAGATAATGAAGGGGCTGGATAGGGTAGAGATGGAAAGATTCTTTCCACTTAGAAAGGAAACTAGAACTAGAGGGCACAGCCTCAAAATAAAGGGGGGTCAGTTTAGGACAGAGTTGAGGAGGAACTTCTTCTCTCAGAGGGTGGTGAATCTCTGGAATTCTCTGCCCACTGAAGTGGTGGAGGCTACCTCGTTGAATATGTTTAAATCATGGATAGATGGATTCCTGATCGGTAAGGGAATTAGGGGTTATAGGGATCAGGCGGGTAAGTGGAACTGATCCACTTCAGATCAGCCATGATCTTATTGAATGGTGGGGCAGGGTCGAGGACCTAGATGGCCTACTCCTGCTCCTATTTCTTATGTTCTTATGTTCTTATGATTGTGTCACTATTTAGAGTGACCTTGGGGATTGTGTCACTATTTAGAGTGATCCTTGGGGACTGTGTCACTATTTAGAGTAATCCTTGGGGATTGTGTCACTATTTAGAGTGATCCTTTGGGATTGTGTCACTATTTAGAGTGAACCTTGGGGTTTGCGTCACTATTTCGAGTGATCCCTTTGTATTGTGTCACTATTTAGAGTGATCCCTTTGTATTGTGTCACTATTTAGAGTGATCCTTGGGGATTGTGTCACTATTTAGAGTGATCCTTGGGGTTTGTGTCACTATTTAGAGTGATCCTTGGGGATTGTGTCTCTATTTAGCGTGATCCTTGGGGATTGTGTCACTATTTAGAATGATACTTGTGGATTGTGTCACTATTTAGAGTGACCCTTGGGAATTGTGTCACTATTTGGAGTGATCCTTGGGGAGTATGTCACTATTTAGAGTGATCCTTGGGGATTGTGTCACTATTTAGAATGATATTTGTGTATTGTGTCACTATTTAGAGTGACCCTTGCGAATTGTGTCCCTATTTGGAGTGATCCTTGGGGATTGTGTCACTATTTAGAGTGATCCTTGGGGATTGTGTCACTATTCAGAGCGATCCCTGGGGATTGTGTCACTATTTAGAGTGATCCTTGGGGATTGTTGCACTTTTTCGAGTGATCCTTGGGGATTGTTGCACTTTTTAGAATGATCCTTGGGGATGCTGTCACTATTTAGATTGATCCTTGGGACTTGTGTCAGTATTTAGAGTGATCCTTTGGGATTGTGTCAGTATTTAGAGTGATCCTTGGGGATTGTGTCACTATTTAGAATGATCCTTGGGGATTGTGTCACTATTTAGAGTGATCCTTGGGGATTGTGTCACTATTTAGAGTGATCCTTGGAGATTGAGTATTTAGAGTGATCCTGGGGGATTGTGTCACTATTTCGTGTGATCCTTGGGGATTGTGTCACTATTTAGTGTGATCCTTGGGGATTGTGTCAATATTGAGAGGGATCCTCAGGGATTGTGTCACTATTTAGAGTGATTCTTGGGGATTGTGTCGCTATTGAGAGTGATCCTTGGGGATTGTGTCACTATTTAGAGTGATCCTTGGGGATTTTGTCAGTATTTAGCGTGATCCTTGGGGATTGTGTCACTACTTAGAGCGATGCTTGGGGATTGTGTCACTATTTATAGTGTTCCTTAGGGATTGTGTCACTATTTAGAGTGATCCTTGCGGTTTGTGTCACTATTTAGAGTGATCCTTGGGGATTGTGTCACTATTTAGAGTGATCTTTGTGGATTCTGTCACTATTTAGAGTGATCCTTGGGGATTGTGTCACTATTTAGAGTGATCCTTGGGGATTGTGTCATTATTGAGAGTGATCCATGAGGATTGTGTCACTATTTAGAGTGATCCTTGGGGATTGTGTCACTATTTAGGGTCATCCTTGGGGATTGTGTCACTATGTAGAGTGATCCTTGGGGTTTGTGTGTCTATTTAGAGTCACCCTTGGGGATTGTGTCACTATTTAGAGTGATTCTTGGGGATTGTGTCACAATTTAGAGTGTTCCTTGGGGATTGTGTCACTATTTAGAGTGATCATTGGGGATTGTGTCACTATTTAGAGTGATCCTTGAGGATTGTGTCACTATTTAGAGTGATCCTTGGGGATTGTGTCACTATTTAGAGTGATCCTTGGGGATTGTTGCACTTTTTAGAGTGATCCTTGGGGATTGTTGCACTTTTTAGAGTGATCCTTGGGGATGCTGTCACTATTTAGAGTGATCCTTGGGGCTTGTGTCAGTATTTCGAGTGATCCTTGTAGTGTTTCAGGAGATTTTAGTTGTAAGAAGTGCATTAGATTGCAGCTTCTGGAGGAGCGTGTAAAGGAGCTGGAGGGGGAGGTAGAGGAACTCCGCATAATTCGGGAGGCGGAGGTCGAAGTTGATAGGAGTTATAGAGAAATAGTAACTCCTAGAAATGAGGCTTGGGTCAATGCCAGGAGGAGGGGTAAGAAGCAATCGGGAAGACAATCCCCTGGGGCGGTTCCCCTCCATAATAGGTTTTCGGTGCTGGAGGCTACAGTTGAGGAGGAATCAACTGAGCATAGAGAGCAGATCTCTGGGGGTGAGCCGAGTGAGAAAGCTCAGGTGGTTAGGGGCTGTAAAAGACTGGGCCTTGTGATTGGGGACTCCACAATTAAGGGGACAGATAGGAGGGTCGGAACTAAAGGTAGGGACTCAGGGTTGGTGTGTTGCCTACCAGGGGCTGGGGTCCGGGATGTGTCTGACAGGGTATTCAGGACTCTTAGGGGGGAGGGAGATAAACCACAAGTTATTGTACATGTGGGGACACACGACATAGGGAGGATAGGGGAAGGGGATATTAGGCAGGGATTTATGGAGTTGGGGTGGAAACTAAAGGCCAAGACTGACAGAGCGGTTATCTCTGGACTCTTGCCTGTACCACGGGATAGTTTAGAGAGGAATAGGGAGAGGGAAGGTTTGAATTCATGGCTGAGGGGATGGTGCAGGAGGGAGGGGTTCAGGTACTTAAGCAATTGGGGCTCGTACTGGGGAAGGTGTGACCTCTATGAGAAGGATGGTCTACACCTTAATCAGAAGGGGACCAATATCCTGGGGGGTAAATTTGCTAAGGCCATGCAGGGAGGTTTAAACTGATTCGGGGGGGGGGAGGGATCCTGAGTAGTGGGGCTGAAAGTGAGGGATGCATGGATGGGGACTGCAATGCACGGCATTGCAGAGGTGGGGTGGAGCAGGGTTTGAAATGTGTATACTTCAATGCCAGGAGTATTCGCAATAAAGTGGGTGAACTTGCAGCGTGGATCAGTACCTGGGACTTCGATGTTGTGGCTATTTCAGAGACATGGATAGAGCAGGGGCAGGAATGGATGCTGCAGGTCCCGGGGTTCAAATGTTTTAGTCGAAGAAGGGAAGGAGGTAGAAGAGGGGGAGGGGTAGCATTATTGGTCAGAGATTGTATCACAGTGTCAGAGAGGAGGTTTGATGAGGACTTATCTGTTGAGGTAGTATGGGCGGAGATTAGAAATAGGAGAGGAGAGGTCACCCTGTTGGGAGTCTTTTATAGACCTCCTAAAAGTTCTAGAGAGGTTGAGGAAAGGATTGCGGAGTCAATCCTGCTTAGGAGTGAAAGTAATAGGGCAATTGTTATGGGGGATTTTAACTTGACTAATATTGACTGGAATTGTTATAGCTCTAGCTCGTCAGAGGGGTCAGTTTTTGTTCAAAGCGTGCAGGAAGGTTTTTTGACTCAGTATGTAGACAGGCCAACTAGAGGTGAGGCTATATTGGATCTGGTGCTGGGAAATGAGCCAGACCAGGTGCTAGACTTGGAAGTTGGTGTGCATTTTGGTGATAGTGACCACAATTCGGTTACGTTCACCTTAGTGATGGAAAGGGATAGGCATGAACCTCGGGCCAGTGGTTTTAGCTGGGGGAAGGGTAATTATGAGGCTATTAGGAGAGAATTAGGAAACATAGGTTGGACTAGGAGATTACAGGGACTGGGAACGTCCGACATGTTGAGTTTTTTCAAGGAGCAGCTACTGCGAGTCTGTGATAGGTATGTCCCTGTCAGGCAAGGAGGAATTGGTAGGGCTAGGGAACCGTGGTGCACCAAAAAAGTTTCTTTGTTGGTTAAAAAGAAAAAGGAGGCTTATGTTCGGATGAGACGTGAGCACTCGGGTAGTGCACTAGAAAGCTTTAGATTGGCTAAGAGGGAGTTGAAGAGCGAGCTCAGAAGGGCTAAAAGGGGACATGAGAAGACTTTGGCGGAAAAGGTTAAAGAGAATCCTAAGGCGTTCTATAGGTATGTCAAGAACAGAAGGTTGGTTAGGGCAAGTTTAGGGCCAGTTATAGATGGCAGAGGGAAGTTATGTGTGGAACCGGAGGAGATTGGTGAAGCATTGAACCAATATTTCTCTTCGGTGTTCACGCAAGGGGACATGAATATAGCTGAGGAGGACACTGGGTTGCAAGGGAGTAGAATAGACAGTATTACAGTTGATAAGGAGGATGTGCAGGATATTCTGGAGGGTCTGAAAATAGATAAATCCCCTGGTCCGGATGGGATTTATCCAAGGATTCTCTGGGAGGCAAGAGAAGTGATTGCAGAGCCTCTGGCTCTGATCTTCAGGTCATCGTTGGCCTCTGGTATAGTACCAGAAGATTGGAGGTTAGCGAATGTTGTCCCATTGTTTAAGAAGGGGAACAGAGACTTCCCCGGGAATTATAGACCGGTGAGTCTCACTTCTGTTGTCGGCAAGATGTTGGAAAAAATTATAAGGGATAGGATTTATAGTTATTTGGAGAGTAATGAATTGATAGGTGATAGTCAGCATGGTTTTGTGGCAGGTAGGTCGTGCCTTACTAACCTTATTGAGTTTTTTGAGAAAGTGACCAAGGAGGTGGATGGGGGCAAGGCAGTGGACGTGGTATATATGGATTTTAGTAAGGCGTTTGATAAGGTTCACCATGGTAGGCTTCTGCAGAAAATGCAGATGTATGGGATTGGGGGTGATCTAGGAAATTGGATCAGGAATTGGCTAGCGGATAGGAAACAGAGGGTGGTGGTTGATAGTAAATATTCATCATGGAGTGCGGTTACAAGTGGTGTACCTCAGGGATCTGTTTTGGGGCCACTGCTGTTTGTAATATTTATTAATGATCTGGATGAGGGTATAGTTGGGTGGATTAGCAAATTTGCTGATGACACCAAAGTCGGTGGTGTGGTAGACAGTGAGGAAGGGTGTCGTAGTTTGCAGGAAGACTTAGACAGGTTGCAAAGTTGGGCCGAGAGGTGGCGGATGGAGTTTAATGCGGAGAAGTGTGAGGTAATTCACTTTGGTAGGAATAACAGATGTGTTGAGTATAGGGCTAACGGGAGGACTTTGAATAGTGTGGAGGAGCAGAGGGATCTAGGTGTATGTGTGCATAGATCCCTGAAAGTTGGGAATCAAGTAGATAAGGTTGTTAAGAGGGGATATGGTGTCTTGGCGTTTATTGGTAGGGGGATTGAATTTAGGAGTCGTGGCGTTATGTTGCAACTGTACACAACTCTGGTGCGGCCGCACTTGGAGTACTGTGTGCAGTTCTGGTCCCCACATTACAGGAAGGATGTGGAGGCTTTGGAGAGGGTGCAGAGGAGGTTTACCAGGATGTTGCCTGGTATGGAGGGGAGATCCTATGAGGAGAGGCTGAGGGATTTGGGATTGTTTTCGCTGGAAAGGCGGCGGCTAAGAGGGGATCTTATTGAAACATATAAGATGATTAGAGGTTTAGATAGGGTGGATAGTGATAGCCTTTTTCCTCTGATGGAGAAATCCAGCACGAGGGGGCATGGCTTTAAATTGAGGGGGGGTAGTTATAGAACCGATGTCAGGGGTAGGTTCTTTACCCAGAGGGTGGTGAGGGATTGGAATGCACTGCCAGCATCAGTAGTAAATGCGCCGAGTTTGGGGGCGTTTAAGAGATCCGTAGATAGGTTCATGGACGAAAAGAAATTGGTTTAGGTTGGAGGGTCACAGTTTTTTTTTTAACTGGTCGGTGCAACATCGTGGGCCGAAGGGCCTGTTCTGCGCTGTAATGTTCTATGTTCTATGTTGGGGATTGTGTCAGTATTTAGAGTGATCCTTGGGGATTGTGTCACTATTTAGAATGATCCTTGGGGACTGTGTCACTATTTAGAGTGATCCTTGGGGATTGTGTCACTATTTAGAGTGATCCTTGGAGATTGAGTATTTAGAGTGATCCTGGGGGATTGTGTCACTATTTAGTGTGATCCTTGGGGATTGTGTCACTTTTGAGAGAGATCCTCAGGGATTTTGTCAGTATTTAGAGTGATCCTTGGGGATTGTGTCACTATTTAGACCGATCCTTGGGGATTGTGTCACTATGTAGAGAGTTCCTTGGGGATTGTGTCACTATTTAGAGTGATCCTTGTGGATTGTGTCACTATTTAGAGTGATCCTTGGGGATTGTGTCACTATTTAGAGTGATCCTTGTGGATTGTGTCACTATTTAGAGTGATCCTTGGGGATTGTGTCACTATTTAGAGTGATCCTTGGGGATTGTGTCACTATTTAGAGTGATCCTTGGGGATTTTTTCACTATTTAGAGTGATCCTTGGGGATTGTGTCATTATTTAGAGTGATCCTTGGGGATTGTGTCACTATTTTGAGTGATCCTTGGGGATTGTGCCACAATTCAGAGTGGTCCTTGGGGATTGTGTCACTATTTAGAGTGATCCTTGGGGATTGTGTCACTATTTAGAGTGATCCATGGGGATTGTGTCACTATTTAGAGTGATCCTTGGGGATTGTGTCACTATTTAGTGTGATCCTTGAGGATTGTGTCACTATTTAGAGTGATCCTTGGGGATTGTGTCACTATTTAGAGTGATCCTTGGGGATTGTGTCACTATTTAGAATGATACTTGTGGATTGTGTCACTATTAAGAGTGAACCTTGGGAATTGTGTCACTATTCGGAGTGATCCTTGGGGATTGTGTCACAATTTGGATGTGGTCCTTGAGGGTTGTGTAAATTGTTAGATTGTTTCCTGGGTATTGTGTCACAATTTAGAGTGATCCTTGGGGCTTGTGTCAGTATTTAGAGTGATCCTTGGGGTTTGTGTCACTATTTAGAGTGATCCTTGGGGATGGTGTCAGTATTGAGAGTGATCCATGGGGATTGTGTCACTATTTAGAGTGATCCTTGATGATTGTGTCACTATTTAGAGTGATCCTTGGGGATTGTGTCACTATTTAGAGTGATTCTTGGGGATTTTGTCAGTATTTAGAGTGATCCTTGGGGATTGTGTCACTATTTAGAGTGATCCTTGTGGATTGTGTCACTATTTAGAGTGATCCTTGGGGATTGTGTCACTATTTAGAGTGATCATTGGGGATTGTGTCACTATTTAGAGTGATCCTTGATGATTGTGTCACTATTTAGAGTGATCCTTGGGGATTGTGTCACTATTTAGAGTGATTCTTGGGGATTTGTCACTATTTAGAGTGTTCCTTGGGGATTATGTCACTATTTAGAGTGATCATTGGGGATTGTGTCACTATTAAGAATGATCCTTGGGGATTGTGTCACTATTTAGAGTGAACCTTGTGGATTGTGTCACTATTTAGAGTGATCCTTGGGGATTGTTGTACTTTTTAGAGTGATCCTTGGGGATGGTGTCACTATTTAGAGTGATCCTTGGGGCTTGTGTCAGCATTTAGATTGATCCTTGGGGATTGTGTCACTATTTAGAGTGATCCTTGATGATTGTGTCACTATTTAGAGTGATCCTTGGGGATTGTGTCACTATTTAGAGTGATTCTTGGGGATTTGTCACTATTTAGAGTGTTCCTTGGGGATTATGTCACTATTTAGAGTGATCATTGGGGATTGTGTCACTATTAAGAATGATCCTTGGGGATTGTGTCACTATTTAGAGTGAACCTTGTGGATTGTGTCACTATTTAGAGTGATCCTTGGGGATTGTTGTACTTTTTAGAGTGATCCTTGGGGATGGTGTCACTATTTAGAGTGATCCTTGGGGCTTGTGTCAGCATTTAGATTGATCCTTGGGGATTGTGTCAGTATTTAGAATGATCCTTGGGGATTGTGTCACTATTTAGAGTGATCCTTGGGGATTGTGTCACTATTTAGAGTGATCCTTGGAGATTGAGTATTTAGAGTGATCCTGGGGGATTGTGTCACTATTTAGTATGATCCTTGGGGATTGTGTCCTTATTGAGAGTGATCCTCAGGGATTGTGTCACTATTTAGAGTGATCCTTGGGGATTGTGTCGCTATTGAGAGTGATCCTTGGGGATTGTGTCAGTATTTAGAGTGATCCTTGGGGATTGTGTCACTATTTAGAGTGATCCTTGGGGATTGTGACACTATTTAGAGTGATCCTTGGGGATTGTGTCACTATTTAGAGTGATCCTTGGGGATTGTGTCACTATTTAGAGTGATCCTTGGGGATTGTGTCACTATTTAGAGTGATCCTTGGGGATTGTGTCACTATTTAGAGTGATAATTGGGGATTGTGTCACTATTTAGAGTGATCCTTGGGGATTGTGTCAGTATTTAGAGTGATCCTTGGGGATTTTGTCAGTATTTAGAGTGATCCTTGGGGATTGTGTCACTATTTAGAGTGATCCTTGTGGATTGTGTCACTATTTAGAGTGATCCTTGGGGATTGTGTCACTATTTAGAGTGATCCTTGGGGATTGTGTCACTATTTAGAGTGATCCTTGGGGATTGTGTCACTATTTAGAGTGATCCTTGGGGATTGTGTCAGTATTTAGAGTGATCCTTTGGGATTGTGTCACTATTTCGAGTGATCCTTGGGGATTGTGCCACTTTTTGGAGTGATCCTTGGGGATTGTGTCACTATTTAGAGTGTTCTTGGGGATTGTGTCACTATTTAGAGTGATCCTTGGTGATTCTGTCACTATTTAGAGTGAGCCTTGGGGATTGTGCCACTATTTAGAGTGATCCTTGGGGACTGTGTCACTATATAGATTAATCCTTGGGGATTGTGTCTCTATGTAGAGTGATCCTTGGGGATTGTGTCTCTATGTAGAGTGATCCTTGGGGATTGTGTCAGTATTTAGAGTGATCCTTGGGGATTGTGTCATTATTAAGAGTGATCCTTGGGGATTGTGTCACTATTTAGAGTGATCCTTGGGGATTGTGTCACTGTTTGGAGTGATCCTTGGGGATTATGTCAGTATTTCGAGTGATCCTTGGGGATTGTGTCACTATTTAGAGTGATCCTTGGGGATTGTGCCACTATTTGGAGTGATCCTTGGAGATTATGTCAGTATTTCGAGTGATCCTTGGGGATTGTGTCACTATTTAGAGAGATCCTTGGGGATTGTGTCACTATTTCGAGTGATCCTTGGGGATTATGTCACTATTTAGAGTGATCTTGGGGATTGTGTCACTATTTAGAGTGATCCTTGGGGATTGTGTCAGTATTTAGAGTGATCCTGGGGGATTGTGTCACTATTTAGAGTGATCCTTGGGGATTGTGCCACTATTTGGAGTGATTCTTGGGGATTATGTCAGTATTTCGAGTGATCCTTGGGGATTGTGTCACTATTTAGAGAGATCCTTGGGGATTGTGTCACTACTTAGAGTGATCCTTGGGGATTGTGTCACTATTTCGAGTGATCCTTGGGGATTGTGTCAGTATTTAGAGTGATCCTTGGGGATTGTGTCACTATTTCGAGTGATCCTTGGGGATTGTGTCACTATTTAGAGTGATCCTTGGGGATTGTGTCACTATTTAGAGTGATCCTTGGGGATTCTGTCACTATTTAGAGTGAGCCTTGGGGATTGTGTCACGATTTAGAGTGATCCTTGTGGATTGTGTCACTATTTAGAGTGATCCTTGGGGATTGTGTCACTATTTAGAGCGATCCTTGGCAATTGTGTCACTATTTAGAGTGATCCTTGGGGATTGTCTCACTATTTAGAGTGATCCTTGGGGATTGTGTCACTACTTAGAGTAATCCTTGGGGATTGTGTCACTATTCAGAGAGATCCTTGGGGATTGTGTCACTATTTAGAATGATCCTTGGGGACTGTGTCACTATATAAATTAATCCTAGGGGATTGTGTCACTATTTCGAGTGATCCTTGGGGATTGTGTCAGTATTTAGAGTGATCCTTGGGGATTGTGTCATTATTTAGAGTGATCCTTGGGGATTGTGTCACTATTTAGTGTGATCCTTGGGGATTGTGCCACAATTTGGAGTGATCCTTGGGTATTATGTCAGCATTTAGAGTGATCCTTGGGGATTGTGTCACTATTTAGAGTGATCCTTGGGGATTGTGCCACTAGTTGGAGTGATCCTTGGGGATGATGTCAGTATTTCGAGTGATCCTTGGGGATTGTGTCACTATTTAGAGAGTTCCTTGGGGATTGTGTCCCTATTTAGAGTGATACTTGGGGATTGTGTCACTATTTAGAGTGATCCTTGGGGATTGTGTCACTATTTAGAGTGATCCTTGGGGATTGTGTCACTATTTACTGTGATCCTTGGGAATTGTGTCACTATTTAGAGTGATCGTTGGGGATTGCGTCACTATTTAGAGTGATCCTTGGGGATTGTGTCTCTATTTAGCGTGATCCTTGGGGATTGTGTCATAATTTAGAGTGATCCTTGGGGATTGTGTCACTATTTAGAGAGATCCTCGGGGATTGTGTCACTATTTAGATGGATGCATGGGGATTGTGTCAGTCTTTAGAGTGATCCTTGGGGATTGTGTCAGTCTTTAGAGTGATCCTTGGGGATTGTGTCACTATTTGGAATGATCCTTGGGGATTGTGTCTCTATTTAGAGTGATCCTTGGGGTTTGTTTCACTATTTAGAGTTATCCTTGGGGTGTGTGTCACTATTTAGAGTGATCCTTGGGGATTGTGTCACTATTTAGAATGATCCTTGTGGATTGTGTCATTATTTAGAGTGATCCTTGGCCATTGTGTCACTATTTAGAGTGATCCTTGGGGATTGTGTCACTATTTAGAGTGATCCATGGTGATTGTGTCAGTATTTAGTGTTATCCTTGGGGATTGTTTCGCTATTGAGAGTGATCCTTGGGGTTTCTGTCACTATTTAGAGTGATACTTGGGGATTGTGTCACTATTTAGAGTGATCCTTGAGGATTGTGTCACTATTTAGAGTGATCCTTGGGGGTTGTGTCACTATTTCGACTGATCCTTGGGGATTGTGTCAGTATTTAGAGTGATCCTTGTGGATTGTGTCACTATTTAGAGTGATCCTTGGGGATTGTGTCACTATTTAGAGTGATCCTTGGGGATTGTGTCGCTATTGAGAGTGTTCCTTGGGGATTGTGTCACTATTTAGAGTGATCCTTGGGGATTGTGTCAGTATTTAGTGTAATCCTTGGGGATTGTGTCACTATTTAGAGTGATCCTTGGGGATTGTGTCACTATTTAGAGTGATCCTTGAGGATTCTGTCACTATTTAGAGTGATCCTTGGGGATTCTGTCACTATTTAGAGAGTTCCTTGGGGATTGTGTCACTATTTAGAGTGATACTTGGGGATTGTGTCACTATTTAGAGTGATCCTTGGGGATTGTGTCACTATTTAGAGTGATCCTTGGGGATTGTGTCACTATTTACTGTGATCCTTGGGGATTGTGTCACAATTTAGAGTGTTCCTTGGGGATTGTGTCACTATTCAGAGAGATCCTTGGGGATTGTGTCACTATTTAGAATGATCCTTGGGGACTGTGTCACTATATAAATTAATCCTAGGGGATTGTGTCACTATTTCGAGTGATCCTTGGGGATTGTGTCAGTATTTAGAGTGATCCTTGGGGATTGTGTCATTATTTAGAGTGATCCTTGGGGATTGTGTCACTATTTAGAGTGATCCTTGGGGATTGTGCCACAATTTGGAGTGATCCTTGGGTATTATGTCAGTATTTAGAGTGATCCTTGGGGATTGTGTCACTATTTAGAGTGATCCTTGGGGATTGTGCCACTAGTTGGAGTGATCCTTGGGGATGATGTCAGTATTTCGAGTGATCCTTGGGGATTGTGTCACTATTTAGAGAGTTCCTTGGGGATTGTGTCACTATTTAGAGTGATACTTGGGGATTGTGTCACTATTTAGAGTGATCCTTGGGGATTGTGTCACTATTTAGAGTGATCCTTGGGGATTGTGTCACTATTTACTGTGATCCTTGGGGATTGTGTCACTATTTAGAGTGATCGTTGGGGATTGTGTCACTATTTAGAGTGATCCTTGGGGATTGTGTCTCTATTTAGCGTGATCCTTGGGGATTGTGTCATAATTTAGAGTGATCCTTGGGGATTGTGTCACTATTTAGAGAGATCCTCGGGGATTGTGTCACTATTTAGATGGATGCATGGGGATTGTGTCAGTCTTTAGAGTGATCCTTGGGGATGGTGTCAGTCTTTAGAGTGATCCTTGGGGATTGTGTCACTATTTGGAATGATCCTTGGGGATTGTGTCTCTATTTAGAGTGATCCTTGGGGTTTGTTTCACTATTTAGAGTTATCCTTGGGGTTTGTGTCACTATTTAGAGTGATCCTTGGGGATTGTGTCACTATTTAGAATGATCCTTGTGGATTGTGTCATTATTTAGAGTGATCCTTGGCCATTGTGTCACTATTTAGAGTGATCCTTGGGGATTGTGTCACTATTTAGAGTGATCCATGGTGATTGTGTCAGTATTTAGTGTTATCCTTGGGGATTGTGTCGCTATTGAGAGTGATCCTTGGGGTTTCTGTCACTATTTAGAGTGATACTTGGGGATTGTGTCACTATTTAGAGTGATCCTTGGGGATTGTGTCACTATTTAGAGCGATCCTTGGGGATTGTGTCACTATTTCGACTGATCCTTGGGGATTGTGTCAGTATTTAGAGTGATCCTTGTGGATTGTGTCACTATTTAGAGTGATCCTTGGGGATTGTGTCACTATTTAGAGTGATCCTTGGGGATTGTGTCACTATTGAGAGTGTTCCTTGGGGATTGTGTCACTATTTAGAGTGATCCTTGGGGATTGTGTCAGTATTTAGTGTAATCCTTGGGGATTGTGTCACTATTTAGAGTGATCCTTGGGGATTGTGTCACTATTTAGAGTGATCTTTGAGTATTCTGTCACTATTTAGAGTGATCCTTGGGGATTCTGTCACTATTTAGAGTGATCCATGGGGATTTTGTCACTATTTAGAGTGACCCTTGTGGTTTGTGTCACTATTTACAGTGATCCTTGGGGATTGTGTCACTACTTAGAGTGATCCTTGGGGATTGTGACACTATGTAGAGTGATCCCTGGGGATTGTGTCACTATTTAGAGTGATCCTTGGGGATTGTGTCACTATTTAGAATGATCCTTGGGGATTGTGTCATTATTTAGAGTCATCCTTGGCATTTGTGTCACTATTTAGAGTGAGCCTTGGGGTTTGTGTCAGTATTTAGAGTGATCCTTGGGGATTGTGTCACTATTTCGAGTGATCCTTGGGGATTGTGTCAGTATTGAGAGTGATCCTTGGGGATTGTGTCACTCTTTAGAGAGACCCTTGGGGATTGTGTCACTATTTAGAGTGATCCTTGGGGACTGTGTCACTATTTAGAGTAATCCTTGGGGATTGTGTCACTATTTAGAGTGATCCTTGGGGATTGTGTCATTATTTAGAGTGATCCTTGGGGATTGTGTCACTATTTAGAGTGATCCTTGGGGATTGTGCCACTATTTGGAGTGATCCTTGTTGATTATGTGAGTATTACGAATGATCCTTGGCGATTGTGTCACTATTTCGAGAGATCCTTGGGGATTGTGTCATTATTTTGAGTGATCCTTGGTCATTGTGTCACTATTTAGTATGATCCTTGGGGATTGTATCACTATTTTGATTGATCCTTGGGGATTGTGTCACTATGTAGAGAGATCCTTGGGGACTGTGTCATTATTTAGAGAGATCCTTGGGGATTGTGTCAGTATTTAGAGTGATCCTTGGGGATTGTGTCACTATTTAGAGTGATCTTTGTGGATTGTGTCACTATTTAGAGTGATCCTTGGGGATTGTGTCACTACATAGAGTGATCCTTGGGGATTGTGACACTATGTAGAGTGATCCCTGGGGATTGTGTCACTATTTAGAGTGATCCTTGGGTTTTGTGTCACTATTTATAGTGATCCTTGGGGTTTGTGTCAGTATTTAGGGTGATCCTTGGGGATTGTGTCACTATTTCGAGTGATCCTTGGGGATTGTGTCAGTATTGAGAGTGATCCTTGGGGATTGTGTCACTCTTTAGAGAGACCCTTGGGGATTGTGTCACTATTTAGAGTGATCCTTGGGGACTGTGTCACTATTTAGAGTAATCCTTGGGGATTGTGTCACTATTTAGAGTGATCCTTGGGGATTGTGTCATTATTTAGAGTGATCCTTGGGGATTGTGTCACTATTTAGAGTGATCCTTGGGGATTGTGCCACTATTTGGAGTGATCCTTGTTGATTATGTGAGTATTTCGAGTGATCCTTGGCGATTGTGTCACTATTTCGGGAGATCCTTGGGGATTGTGTCATTATTTTGAGTGATCCTTGGTCATTGTGTCACTATTTAGTGTGATCCTTGGGGGTTGTATCACTATTTTGATTGATCCTTGGGGATTGTGTCACTATGTAGAGAGATCCTTGGGGACTGTGTCATTATTTAGAGAGATCCTTGGGGATTGTGTCAGTATTTAGAGTGATCCTTGGGGATTGTGTCACTATTTAGAGTGATATTTGTGGATTGTGTCACTATTTCGAGTGATCCTTGGGGATTGTGTCACTACATAGAGTGATCCTTGGGGATTGTGACACTATGTAGAGTGATCCCTGGGGATTGTGTCACTATTTAGAGTGATCCTTGGGTTTTGTGTCACTATTTAGAGTGATCCTTGGGATTTGTGTCAGTATTTAGAGTGATCCTTGGGGATTGTGTCACTATTTCGAGTGATCCTTGGGGATTGTGTCAGTATTGAGAGTGATCCTTGGGGATTGTGTCACTATTTAGAGAGACCCTTGGGGATTGTGTCACTATTTAGAGTGATCCTTGGGGACTGTGTCACTATTTAGAGTAACCCTTGGGGATTGTGTCACTATTTAGAGTGATCCTTGGGGATTGTGTCATTATTTAGAGTGATCCTTGGAGATTGTGTCATTATTTAGAGTGATCCTTGGGTATTGTGTCACTATTTAGAATGATCCTTGGGGATTGTGCCACTATTTGGAGTGATCCTTGGTGATTATGTCAGTATTTCGAGTGATCCTTGGGGATTGTGTCACTATTTTGAGTGATCCTTGGTCATTGTGTCACTATTTAGAGTGATCCTTGGCGATTGTATCACTATTTTGATTGATCCTTGGGGATTGTGTCACTATGTAGAGAGATCCTTGGGGATTGTGTCATTATTTAGAGAGATCCTTGGGGATTGTGTCAGTATTTAGAATGATCCTTGGGGATTGTGTCACTATTTAGAGTGATCTTTGGGGATTGTGTCACTATTTAGAGTGATCCTTGTGGATTGTCTCTCTATTGAGGGTGATCCTTGGGGATTGTGTCACTATTTAGAGTGATCCCTGGGGATTGTGTCACTATTTAGACTGATCCTTGGGCTTTGTGCCACTATTTAGAGAGATCCATGGGGATTGTGTCACTATTTAGACTGTTCCTTCGGGTATTGTGTCACTATTTAGAGTGATCCTTGGGGATTGTGTCACTATTTAGAGTGATCCTTGGGGATTGTGTCTCTATTGAGAGTGATCCTTGGGGATTGTGACACTATTTATAGTGATCCTTGGGGATTGTGCCTGTATTTAGAATGATCCTGGTGGATTCTGTCTCTATTGAGAGTGATCCTTGGGGATTGTGTCACTATTTAGACTGATCCTGGGGGATTGTGCCACTATTTAGAGAGATCCTTGGGGATTGTGTCATTAGTTAGTGAGGTCCTTGTGGATTGTGTCTCTCTATAGAGTGATCCTTGGGGATTGTGTCACCATTTAGGGTGATCGTTGGGGATTGTGAATCGTGTGGAGGTCGTAGAAGGTCTGCAGAGAGATTTGGACAGGCAGAGTGGGTGGGCGAGGATCTGGCAGATGGAGTATAACGTTAACAAATGCGAGGTTATTCACTTTGGAGGAAATAATAGAAAATTGGATTATTATCCAAATGGAAAAAAATTACAACATGCTACTGTGCAAAGGGACCTGGGGGTCCTTGTGCATGAGATGCAAAAACCCAGTCTGCAGGTGCAACAGGTGATCAAGAAGGCAAGTGGGATGTTGGCCTATATCGCAAGGGGGATAGAATATAAAAGCAGAGATGTCTTGCTGCATCTGTACAGGGCATTGGTGAGGCCGCAGCTGGAATACTGTGTGCAGCATTGGTCCCCTTATTTGCGGAAGGATATATTGGCCTTGGAGGGTGTGCAGAGAAGGTTCACCAGGTTGATACCAGAGATGAGGGGTGTTGATTGTGAGGAGAGACTGAGCAGATTGGGTTTGTATTCGTTGGAATTTAGAAGGCTGAGGGGGGATCTGATAGAGACCTATAAGATAATGAAGGGGCTGGATAGGGTAGAGATGGAAAGATTCTTTCCACTTAGAAAGGAAACTAGAACTAGAGGGCACAGCCTCAAAATAAAGGGGGGTCAGTTTAGGACAGAGTTGAGGAGGAACTTCTTCTCTCAGAGGGTGGTGAATCTCTGGAATTCTCTGCCCACTGAAGTGGTGGAGGCTACCTCGTTGAATATGTTTAAATCATGGATAGATGGATTCCTGATCGGTAAGGGAATTAGGGGTTATAGGGATCAGGCGGGTAAGTGGAACTGATCCACTTCAGATCAGCCATGATCTTATTGAATGGTGGGGCAGGGTCGAGGACCTAGATGGCCTACTCCTGCTCCTATTTCTTATGTTCTTATGTTCTTATGATTGTGTCACTATTTAGAGTGACCTTGGGGATTGTGTCACTATTTAGAGTGATCCTTGGGGACTGTGTCACTATTTAGAGTAATCCTTGGGGATTGTGTCACTATTTAGAGTGATCCTTTGGGATTGTGTCACTATTTAGAGTGAACCTTGGGGTTTGCGTCACTATTTCGAGTGATCCCTTTGTATTGTGTCACTATTTAGAGTGATCCCTTTGTATTGTGTCACTATTTAGAGTGATCCTTGGGGATTGTGTCACTATTTAGAGTGATCCTTGGGGTTTGTGTCACTATTTAGAGTGATCCTTGGGGATTGTGTCTCTATTTAGCGTGATCCTTGGGGATTGTGTCATAATTTAGAGTGATCCTTGGGGATTGTGTCACTATTTAGAGAGATCCTCGGGGATTGTGTCACTATTTAGATGGATGCATGGGGATTGTGTCAGTCTTTAGAGTGATCCTTGGGGATTGTGTCAGTCTTTAGAGTGATCCTTGGGGATTGTGTCACTATTTGGAATGATCCTTGGGGATTGTGTCTCTATTTAGAGTGATCCTTGTGGATTGTGTCATTATTTAGAGTGATCCTTGGCCATTGTGTCACTATTTAGAGTGATCCTTGGGGATTGTGTCACTATTTAGAGTGATCCATGGTGATTGTGTCAGTATTAAGTGTTATCCTTGGGGATTGTGTCGCTATTGAGAGTGATCCTTGGGGTTTCTGTCACTATTTAGAGTGATACTTGGGGATTGTGTCACTATTTAGAGTGATCCTTGGGGATTGTGTCACTATTTAGAGTGATCCTTGGGGATTGTGTCACTATTTCGACTGATCCTTGGGGATTGTGTCAGTATTTAGAGTGATCCTTGTGGATTGTGTCACTATTTAGAGTGATCCTTGGGGATTGTGTCACTATTTAGAGTGATCCTTGGGGATTGTGTCACTATTGAGAGTGTTCCTTGGGGATTGTGTTACTATTTAGAGTGATCCTTGGGGATTGTGTCAGTACTTAGTGTAATCCTTGGGGATTGTGTCACTATTTAGAGTGATCCTTGGGGATTGTGTCACTATTTAGAGTGATCCTTGAGGATTCTGTCACTATTTAGAGTGATCCTTGGGGATTCTGTCACTATTTAGAGTGATCCATGGGGATTTTGTCACTATTTAGAGTGACCCTTGTGGATTGTGTCACTATTTACAGTGATCCTTGGGGATTGTGTCACTACTTAGAGTGATCCTTGGGGATTGTGACACTATGTAGAGTGATCCCTGGGGATTGTGTCACTATTTAGAGTGATCCTTGGGGATTGTGTCACTATTTAGAGTGATCCTTGGGGATTGTGTCATTATTTAGAGTCATCCTTGGCATTTGTGTCACTATTTAGAGTGATCCTAGGGGATTGTGTCACTATTTCGAGTGATCCTTGGGGATTGTGTCAGTATTGAGAGTGATCCTTGGGGATTGTGTCACTCTTTAGAGAGACCCTTGGGGATTGTGTCACTATTTAGAGTGATCATTGGGGACTGTGTCACTATTTAGAGTAATCCTTGGGGATTGTGTCACTATTTAGAGTGATCCTTGGGGATTGTGTCATTATTTAGAGTGATCCTTGGGGATTGTGTCACTATTTAGAGTGATCCTTGGGGATTGTGCCACTATTTGGAGTGATCCTTGTTGATTATGTGAGTATTACGAATGATCCTTGGCGATTGTGTCACTATTTCGAGAGATCCTTGGGGATTGTGTCATTATTTTGAGTGATGCTTGGTCATTGTGTCACTATTTAGTGTGATCCTTGGGGATTGTATCACTATTTTGATTGATCCTTGGGGATTGTGTCACTATGTAGAGAGATCCTTGGGGACTGTGTCATTATTTAGAGAGATCCTTGGGGATTGTGTCAGTATTTAGAGTGATCCTTGGGGATTGTGTCACTATTTAGAGTGATCTTTGTGGATTGTGTCACTATTTAGAGTGATCCTTGGGGATTGTGTCACGACATAGAGTGATCCTTGGGGATTGTGACACTATGTAGAGTGATCCCTGGGGATTGTGTCACTATTTAGAGTGATCCTTGGGTTTTGTGTCACTATTTAGAGTGATCCTTGGGGTTTGTGTCAGTATTTAGAGTGATCCTTGGGGATTGTGTCACTATTTCGAGTGATCCTTGGGGATTGTGTCAGTATTGAGAGTGATCCTTGGGGATTGTGTCACTCTTTAGAGAGACCCTTGGGGATTGTGTCACTATTTAGAGTGATCCTTGGGGACTGTGTCACTATTTAGAGTAATCCTTGGGGATTGTGTCACTATTTAGAGTGATCCTTGGGGATTGTGTCATTATTTAGAGTGATCCTTGGGGATTGTGTCACTATTTAGAGTGATCCTTGGGGATTGTGCCACTATTTGGAGTGATCCTTGTTGATTATGTGAGTATTTCGAGTGATCCTTGGCGATTGTGTCACTATTTCGGGAGATCCTTGGGGATTGTGTCATTATTTTGAGTGATCCTTGGTCATTGTGTCACAGATGGGGAAACAGATCCTGGAGAGATGTAGGAATAACAGAGTTGTCGTGATGGGAGATTTTAATTTCCCAAACATAGATTGGAATATCCCTAGGGCTAGGGGTTTGGATGGAGAGGAGTTTGTTAGGTGTGTCCAGGAGAGTTTCCTGACACAGTATGTGGATAAGCCTACTAGAGGAGAGGCTGTTCTTGATCTGGTGCTGGCTAATGAACCTGGACAGGTGGAGGATCTCTCGGTGGGTGAGCATCTTGGGGATGGCGATCATAATTCTATCTCCTTCACGATAGCATTGGAAAGAGATAGGGTCAGGCAGGCTAGGAAAGTGTTTCTCTGGAGTAAAGGGAAATACGGTGTCATCAGGGAGGAAATTAGACGGGTAAATTGGAAGGAGGCATTCTTGGGGAAAAGTACCGAAGGAAAGTGGAGGATTTTCAAGGAATGTTTGTCTGGAGCTCTGCATGACAACGTTCCGATGAGACAGGGGGGTGTTGGTAGGGTACGGGAACCGTGGTGCACGAAGGTTGTGATGAACCTGGTGAATAAGAAAAGAGAGGCGTACAGAAGGTTCAGAGAGCTAGGAGGTGTTAAGGATTTAGAGGAGTATACGCGATGTAGGAAGGAGCTTAAGAAGGAAATTAGGAGAGCGAGAAGGGGTCATGAGAAGACCTTGGCGGGTAAGATTAAGGAGAATCCCAAGGCTTTCTACAAATATGTCAAGAGTAAAAGGATGAGATGTGAAGGCATAGGACCCTTAAAAGGTGAAGGGGGAAAAGTTTGTGCGGAACCGTTAGAAATGGCGGAGCTGCTTAATGAATACTTTACCTCGGTATTCACGGTGGAAAGGGATCTGGGTGGTTGTACTGCTGGATTGCGGAGGACAGAAAGGATCGAGCATGTGGACATAAAGAAAGAGGATGTGTTGGAACTATTGAATGGCATCAAGGTTGGTAAGTCGCCGGGACCGGATGGGATGTACCCCAGGTTACTGTGGGAGGCGAGGGAGGAGATTGCGGAGCCTTTGGCGATGATCTTTGCATCGTCGATGGAGACGGGAGAGGTTCCGGAGGATTGGAGGATTGCGGATGTGGTCCCTATATTCAAGAAAGGGAACAGGGACAGCCCGGGAAATTACCGACCGGTGAGTCTAACCTCAGTGGTTGGTAAGTTGATGGAGAGGATCCTGAGAGACAGGATTTATGATCATCTAGAGAAGTTTAGTATGATCAAAAGTAGTCAGCACGGCTTTGTCAGGGGCAGGTCGTGCCTTACGAGCTTGGTTGAGTTCTTTGAAAATGTGACCAAGCACATTGACGAAGGAAGAGCGGTGGATGTGGTCTATATGGACTTCAGCAAAGCGTTCGATAAGGTCCCCCATGCAAGACTTCTTGAGAAAGTGAGAGGGCATGGGATCCAAGGGGCTGTTGCCTTGTGGATCCAGAACTGGCTTGCCTGCAGAAGGCAGAGAGTGGCTGTGGAGGGGTCTTTCTCTGCATGGAGGTCAGTGACCAGTGGAGTGCCCCAGGGATCTGTTCTGGGACCCTTGCTGTTTGTCATTTTCATAAATGACCTGGATGAGGAAGTGGAGGGATGGGTTGGTAAGTTTGCTGACGACACCAAGGTAGGTGGTGTTGTGGATAGTTTGGAGGGATGTCAGAAGTTGCAGCGAGACATAGATAGAATGCAAGACTGGGCGGAGAAGTGGCAGATGGACTTCAACCCGGATAAGTGTGTAGTGATCCATTTTGGCAGATCCAATGGGATGGAGCAGCAGTATAAAATGAAGGGTACCATTCTTAGCAGTGTAGAGGATCAGAAGGACCTTGGGGTCCGGGTCCATAGGACTCTTAAATCGGCCTCGCAGGTGGAGGATGCGGTCAAGAAGGCGTATGGCGTACTAGCCTTCATTAATCGAGGGATTGAGTTTAGGAGTCGGGAGATAATGCTGCAGCTTTATAGGACCCTGGTTAGACCCCACTTGGAGTACTGCGCGCAGTTCTGGTCACCTCATTACAGGAAAGATATTGAAGCCATTGAAAGGGTGCAGAGGAGATTTACAAGGATGTTGCCTGGATTGGGGGGCATGCCTTATGAGGATAGGTTGAGGGAGCTTGGTCTCTTCTCCCTGGAGAGACGAAGGATGAGAGGTGACCTGATAGAGGTTTACAAGATGTTGAGGGGTCTGGATAGGGTGGACACTCAGAGGCTATTTCCAAGGGCTGAAATGGTTGCTACGAGAGGACACAGGTTTAAGGTGCTGGGGGGTAGGTACAGGGGGGATGTCAGGGGTAAGTTTTTCACTCAGAGGGTGGTGGGTGAGTGGAATCGGCTGACGTCGGTGGTGGTGGAGGCAAACTCGTTGGGGTCTTTTAAGAGACTTCTGGATGAGTACATGGGATTTAATGGGATTGAGGGCTATAGATAGGCCTAGAGGTGGGGATGTGATCGGCGCAACTTGTGGGCCGAAGGGCCTGTTTGTGCTGTGACTTTCTATGTTCTATGTTCTATGTTCTATTACAACAAATTAACAGAAGACCGTTATTATAAAAGCACAAATGGAAAATATCAATATCAGTGAGGCTGCCCTGGGATTACTTCATGGACAGTGATGGAAACGTGTTTGATACAGATGATACACGTCCCTTTTATCAGCCTGTTTGAATTGGCAGTGCAGCAAGACCATATACTTTACCCAGTGCTGTCCCTATCCTTGGAAATGTTCAATGGAAGCACAATTTACAGTAACCCAATGGCAAATACAGAAACATGGTTCAGAATGGGATTCGACACAGAGTAAACACCCTTTGCAGTGAACTATTCAATGGGACACTGCAGAGTGAGCTTTGCTCTGTCTGCAATCCCGTGTGTAACTGTTCTGGGAGGGTTTCAGAGGGCAGTATCAAGAGGAGATGTATCTGTATTGAACTTTTCTTTACCCAAATCTGGGATTTTTTTCCCATCAAACACTCCCAAGACATGTACAGCACGGGGTTAGATACGGAGTAAAGCTCCCTCTGCCCCTGTCAAAAACTTCCAGGAAAGCTGCAGTACATGAAGAGATGGGGAATAAAGTTTCTTTCCAGCATCCATATCGAAATAGGAGAAGTATTAGGCGGTTTGCAGCTCGAGCCAGCACCTCCAGTCTATTTAATATATCGGGAGTGTACAACTATATGCATCTCTCTTACACCTGCACTCGAGTTCCTGATGGGACAGTGTCGAGAGATTTTCAGTGTACCTTACCCTGTGCTGCTCCTGCGCAGGTCTTTAGTGTTTGGACAGTGTATGTGGACATTTTTTGTGCATCTCACCCTTGCTGCGCCTTCACTGGAGTTCTTGGTGAAACAGTCTGATGGGAGGTTTCTGGAAATCTCAGCCTGAGCTGCATCTGAACTCTCACGAGTTGCATCTGTCTTGGGAGAGTTTGATGGGGACATTATAGAGGGAGATTTACTCTACATTTAACCACGTACTGTCCCTATCCTGGGTATCCTGGGAGTGTTTGATGAGGACACTGGAGAGAGAGGTTTATTATGTATCTACCCCCCCACCTCGGCCAATGCTGTAGCTGTTCTGGGTGGTGCAGAGGGAATTTTAACGTGTGAATGTTTGATGGGCACAGTCTTAAATTTACTCTGTGTCTATCCCCATGCTGTACACGTCCTGGGAGTGTTTGATGGGGACATTGATGAGGGAAATTTACTCTGTATCTAAGTACCTGTCCTGTACGTTGCCCGTCTCCCAAGTTAGCATGGCTAATCCAACTAACTCCCACATCTTTGGAGTGTGGGAGGAAATGAGAGCACACAGAGGATTCCCACGCAGACAGGGGAGAACGTGCACACTCCACACAGAGAGTGTCCCGAGGCTGGATTCAAACCCGGGTCTTTGGGGCCATGAGGCAGCAGCGTCAACCAGTGTGTTACAGAACCTCACCCCCACCACAAAATTCCCCTCTCACCTCCACACTCCCGCTGTCACCTCAACGCTCCCCCCCTCTCACCTCAACACTCCCACTGTAACCTCAACACTCCCCCTCTCGCCTCGACGCTCTCCCACTGTCACCTCAACACTCCCCCTCTCGCCTCGACGCTCTCCCACTGTCACCTCGACACTCCCCCCTCTCGCCTCGACGCTCTCCCCCTCTCGCCTCGACGCTCTCCCCCCTCTCGCCTCAACGCTCCCCCCTCTCGCCTCAACGCTCTCCCCCTCTCGCCTCAACGCTCTCCCCCTCTCGCCTCAACGCTCTCCCCCTCTCGCCTCAACGCTCTCCCCCTCTCGCCTCAACGCTCCCCCCCCCTCTCACCTGTACACACTGTGTATCTCACCCTCTGCTGTACCTGCACTGGAGATTCGTGTTTGGACAGTGTAGAGGGAGATAGTTTGTGTATCTGGGCCTGTGCTGCATCTACAATGAGGGTATTTGATGGGAGTGTAGAGGCAGCTTATCCTTGTAAATGTCTGATGGGCGCAAGCTTACGGATATCGAGCCTGAAGGTTGCCTGACTAAGTTGAACCTTCACTTTAGCAGCTATGAGACAGCCTGGTCACACAGTTAAGATGGGGTGGGAGTGACACTGGACCTCTGTAGCTGACATTGGAGTGTTTGATGGGATGTTGCAGATGATGTTTGCTCCGTGTTTAAGGGCTGTCACCGTTCCCTCCGCACTCTGGCTGGCAGCGTGAGGGGACAGACTGACTTCACACCTAATCCCTGCAGTAAATATCCTGGGAGTGTTTGTTGGATCAGTGTGTATTGATATAACACCATGTTGTTCCCCTCTCATCTGAAAGCTCCCTCCTCACACCAACACACTCCCTCTCACCTCAGTAACCGCCTCTCACCTCAACTCCCACCGTCCACAGCAACACCCCTCACCTCAACACTGACCCTCTCACCTCAAAATTCCCCTTCACCTCAACACTCTCTCTCTCACCCCACTCACATCAAAAATAGGATTGACCTTGTGAGTTCCTTCAATCTTTCTGATTCTAGGCTGCCATCAACAGCATAAAGTTTCACTGTGCACCGTCCGTCTGTTCCTCCAGGAATACCCGAGTGTTAAATAATTTCTGAATAGAGCATCTATTTCAGGTCAGGGAAAGGTAGCGGCGTTGAAGCATGATGCTAAATACCAGCATTAACTATACCAATGTCTGATTTCTCCATGTCCCGTGTTACATTGATTTGGGTGAGAATTTAGGAGGCATGGTTAGTAAGTTTGCAGATGACACCAAGATTGGTGGCATAGTGGACAGTGAAGGTTATCTCCGATTGCAACGGGATCTTGATCAATTGGGCCAGTGGGCTGACAAATGGCAGATGAAGTTCAATTTAGATAAATGCGAGATGATGCATTTTGGTAGATGGAATCAGGGCAGGATTTACTGAGTTAATGGTATGAGAAATCTAGAGCGGTGGTAAGGGAAATACAGACATTGACAGCAAAACAGAGGTGTGGGTTGAAGTGAGATGGTGGGATGAGACACAGGATCTGCGGGGCGGGGGGGTGGGGGTGTCCAGTGTGGGCTCAGAACAAAGAACAATAAAGCACAGGAACAGGCCCTTCGGCCCTCCAAGCTTGCCCCAATCTATTCCCAGTCTGTTAGAACCGAGAACCAGAGAACATTACAGCACAGAAACAGACCTTTTGGTCCTTCTTGCCTGTGCCGAACCATTTTTCTGCCTAGTCCCACTGACCTGCACCTGGACCATATCCCTCCACACCCCTCTCATCCATGTACCTGTCCAAGTTTTTCTTAAATGGTAAAAGTGAGCCCGCATTCACCACCTCATCTGGCAGCTCATTCCACACTCCCACCACTCTCTGTGTGAAGAAGCCCCCTCCCTGTTGTTCCCTTCACACTTTTCCCCCTTCACCCTTAACCCACATCCTCTAGTTTTTTTCTCCCCTCGCCTCAGTGGAAAAAGCCTGCTTCCATTCACTCTATCGATATCCATCACAATTTTATACACCTCCATCAAATCTCCCCTCATTTGTCTCTGCTCCAGGGAATAAAGTCCTAACCTATTCAACCTTTCTCTGTCACTCAGTTTCTCAAGTCCTGGCAACATCCTTGTAAACCTTCTCTGCACTCTTTCAACCTTATTAATATCCTTCCTGTAATTAGGTGCCCAAAACTGCTCACAATACTCTACATTCGGCCTCACCAATGTCTTATACAACCTCACCATAACATTCCAACTCTTATACTCAATACTTTGATTTGTAAAGGCCAATGCACCAAAAGCACTCTTTACGGCCTTAACTACCTGTGACGCCACTTTTATGTATTATGTATCTGTATTCCCAGATCCCTCTGTTCTACCGCACTCTTCAGTGTCCTACCATTTACCTTGTATGTTCTACCTTGGTTTGTCCTTCCAAAGTGCAACACCTCACACTTGTCTGCATTAAACTCCATCTGCCATTTTGCAGCCCATTTTGCGAGCAAATCCCTCTGCAAGCTTTGAAAACCTTCCTCACTGTCCACGACACCTCCAATCTTTGTATCGTCAGCAAATTTGCTGATCCAATTTACCACATTATCATCCAGATCATTGATTTAGATGACAAACAACAATGGACCCAGCACTGATCCCTGCGGCACACCACTAGTCACAGGCCTCCACTCAGAGAAGCAATCCTCCACTACCACTCTCTGGCTTCTTCCATTAAGCCAATGTCTAATCCAATTTACGACCTCTCCATGTTTCCCTAGCGACTGAAACTTCCTAACTAACCTCCCATGTGGGACTTTGTCAAAGGCCTTACTGAATTCCATGTAGACAACATCCACCGCCTTCCCTTCATCCACTTTCCTGGTAACCTCCTCGAAAAACGCTAATAGATTGGCCAAACATGACCTACCACGCACAAAGCCATGTTGACTCTCCCTAATAAGTCCCTGTCTATCCAATTATTTGTAGATCCTATCTCTTAGTACTCCTTCCATTAATTTACCTCCTGCTGACGTCAAACTTACCAGCCTATAATTTCCCGCATTACGTTTTGAGCCTTTTTTAAACAACGGAACAACATGAGTTATCCTCCAATCATCCAGCCACTCACCCGTGGATACCAACATTTTAAATATATCTTCCAGGGCCTCTGCAATTTCAATTTCCCTCGGACCTTGACTCCTTCAAGGTCCGAGGGAATGCCCTGTCCGGTCCTGGGGATTTATCTACTCTGATTTGCCTCGAGACAGCGAGCACCTCCTCCCCTTTAATCTGTATAGGTTCCATGACCTCCCTACTTATTTGCCTTATTTCCATAGACTCCATGCCAGTTTCCTTAGTAAATATGGATGCAAAACACCCATTTAATATCTCCCCCATTTCTTTTGGTTCCATACATAGCCGACCACTCTGATCTTCAAGAGGACCAATATTATCCCTTACTATCCTTTTGCTCTTAATATACCTGTAGAAGCTCTTAGGATTATCCTTCACCTTGTCTGCCAAAGCAACCTCATATCTTCTTTTCGCCCTCCTGATTTCTTTCTTAAGTAGTTTCTTGCACTTTTTAGACTCCTCAAGCATCTTATTTGCTCCCTGTTGCCTATACATGTAACACATCTCTCTCTTCTTCTTCATCAGAGTTCTAATATCCCTCGAGAACCAAGGTTCCTTATTCTTATTCACTTTGCCTTTAATCGTGACAGGAACAGACAAACTCTGCGCTCTCAAAATTTCTCCTTTGAAGGCCTCCCACTTACCAATCACACCCTTGCCAGAGAAGAGCCTGTCTCAGTCCTCACTTTTTAGATCCTTTCTCATTTCTTCAACTTTGGCCTTTTTCCGGTTTAGAACCTCAACCCGAGGACCAGATCTATCTTTATCCATGATCAAGAACAAAACAAAGAACAAAGAATGATACAGCACAGGAACAGGCCCTTCGGCCCTCCAAGCCCGCACCACTCCCTGGTCCAAACTAGACCATTCTTTTGTATCCCTCCATTCCCACTCCGTTCATATGGCTATCTAGATAAGTCTCAAACGTTCCCAGTGTGTCCGCCTCCACCACCTTGCCTGGCAGCGCAGTCCAGGCCCCCACCACCCTCTGTGTAAAATACGTCCTTCTGATATCCCTGTAAAACCTCCCCCCCCCCCCTTACCTTGAACCTATGACCCCTCGTGAACATCACCGCCGACCTGGGGAAAAGCTTCCCACCGTTCACCCTATCTATGCCTTTCATAATTTTATACACCTCTATCAGTTCACACCTCATCCTCCATCTTTCCAGTGAGAACAACCCCAGTTTACCCAATATCTCCTCATAACTAAGCCCCTCCATACCAGGCAACATTCTGGTAAACCTCCTCTGCACTCTCTCCAAAGCCTCCACGTCCTTCTGGTAGTGTGGCAACCAGAACTGGACGCAGTATTCCAAATGCGGCTGAACCAACGTTCTGTACAACTGCAACATCAGACCCCAACTTTTATACTCTATGCCCCGTCCTATAAAGGCAAGCATGCCATTTGCCTTATTCACTACCTTCTCCACCTGTGACATCACCTTCAAGGATCTGTGGACATGCACACCCAGGTCCCACTGCGTATCTACACCCTTTATGGTTCTGCCATTTATCGTATAGCTCCCCTTACGTTAGTTCCACCAAAATGCATCACTTCGCATTTAATAGGATTGAACTCCATCTGCCATTTCTTTGCCCAAATTTCCAGCCTATCTATATCCTTCTGTAGCCTCTGACAACGTTCCTCACTATCTGCATATTCAGCCATTTTCGTGTTGTCCGCAAACTTACTGATCACCCCAGTTACACCTTCTTCCAGATCGTTTATATAAATCACAAACAGCAGAGGTCCCAATACAGAGCCCTGCGGAACACCACGAGTCACAGGCCTCCAGCCGGAAAAAGACCCTTCCACGACCACCCTCTGTCTTCTGTGACCCAGCCAGTTCTCCACCCATCGAGCCACCTCCCCCTTTATCCCATGAAATCCAATCTTTTGCACCAACCTGCCACGAGAGACTTTTTCAAACGCTTTACTAAAGTCCATATAGACGACATCCACGACCCTTCCCTCGTCAACCATTCTAGTCACTTCTTCAAAAAACTCCTCCAGGTCAGTGAGGCATGACCTCCCTCTCACAAAACCATGCTGACTATCGTTAATGAGTTTACTCCTTTCTAAATGCGCATGCACCCTATCTCTAAGAATCTTCTCCAACAACTTCCCTACAATTAATAACTAAATGGTGGGAGATCACAACATTCTGAGGGACAGAGGGATTGGGCTGTCCTTGGGCATGAATCAAAAGGGGCTAATATACAGGTACAGCAATTAATTAGAAATGTCATAAAATGTTACCATTTATTACGAGGGAATGAATTATTAAATAGGAAGGGTCAGAAATTCCTCAGATATAGGAGCAGAATTAGGCCATTCGGCCCATTGAGTCCGTTCCATCATTCGATCATGGCCGATATGCTCCTCATCCCCATTTTCCTGCCTTCTCCCCATAACCCTTCAACCCATCACCAATTAAAAATCTGTCTAACCCCTCCTGAAATTTACTCACTGTCCCAGCATCCTCCGCTCTTTGGGGCAGCGAATTCCACAGATTCACAACCCTTTGGGAGAAGTAGTTTCTCCTCAGCTCTGTTTTAAATTTGCTGCCCCTTCTCCTAAGACTATGACCTCTCGTCCTAGAATGTCCCACAAGACGAAGCATCCGCTCCACGTCTACTTTATCCACACCTTTTATCATCTTGTCAATTTGATCTCTCATTCTTCTAAATTCCAGTATGTTTCCAGTGTGCAAGGCATTGGAGAGACCACCTCTGGAGTATTGTGTACAATACTTGATTCCTTATCTATAGAAAGATGGTAATGTGTTAGAAAACTGCCCCAGGCAACTGTGAATTCCTCCAACTGGTATTTAATGTAGACTTGAATTGATTTATTTTAAAACGGTTTATTTTAAACATATTGAGACCGGCCTGAAAGTGGTAGACTGGGGACTATCACACAAATGCTCTCAATCTGATGGTGTGGGGGTATTGTCACTGGACTGGGAGCCCAGAGTCCGAGGGTAATGCACTGGGCAGCTAGCTTCCAATCACACCACAGCAAATAGTGAAATCTCAATTCAATAAAAATCTGTCATTAAAGACCTGGTGATGGCCATGAAACCATTGCCGTTAAAACCCATTTTGTTCACCGATGCCCTTTAGAGAAGGAATTTATCCGACTCCAGAATAAGGCCAGAGGATGCTGGAAAATCTCAGCAGGTCTGGTAGTCCCTGTCAGTCTTTCATGTGAATCCAGGTCCACACGATGTGGTTGACTCTGGAATGGCCCAGCAAGCAAGCTGCTCAGTTCAAGGGCAGTTAGGGATAGACCACAAGCAAGGAACTGGGAACAATCTGCACAAAATATTGGCCAGTTATTTTCAGGTTGGAAATGTAAAGCTGCCGTTTCGCTCTCAGTCAGGAACAGATCCCAGTTTTACACCAATCTCTGATTTAACAGCACATTGGAGAGCTGGTGCAGACACGATGGGCCAAATGGCCTCCTCCTGCACCAACACTATTCTGTGAAATCTTAGAAAACAGGGAAATGCTGGAATTAAACTCAGCAGGTTCGGCAGCATCTGTGCAGAGAGAGAGAGAAACAGAGTTAACATTTCAGCTCTGTGACCTTTCCTGTGAACTGGGGAAAGTTAGGAATGTAACAGGTTTGGAGAAAGCGGCGGGTGGGACAAGGACGAAAGGAAGGTCTGTGAGAGGGTGGAAGACAGGAGAGATTGAATGAGAGAAAAGTGAACCCCCCCCCCCAGAGCCAAACTCCCTCAGAGGCTCCCACACTGCATTCCAACAAACTGAACTGGATTGGACTGAATGGGAAGTCATGGGAATGTAACCCTCACTGACTTCATGGATCAAGTACATTTCTGGATGGAAATTAGCTGCATCGACTCCAGCCTGGTTGTTGGTGTGAAACAGGAGCTGATGTCTATCTGTGTGTGTGAGTCCCTGCCTGCAGCTCCCAGAGAGTTTAAAATCCTGCATCTGTCTCTCTGCAGAGCTGCTGGTTAAAGACACATTTCCAGCATTTATCAGACAGAAACTTCACTCTCATTCTCTCCCTCCCCTCCCCCAGCCAGTGCTTCTGTTAAAAAAAGGCTAAACGCTTTATTTTGCAGCTCTGATCAGTGGTGAGTGATTAACCATGAAGCACAGGGCACACACACACATTCACACACCCGGACACACAGCATTGTAAATCAGAAGTGGGATTTGTAAACGCAGCAACAAAGAACTTGGCAAGATATTGTTTCAGTTCAGGCAACTTAAGGAAAAGTGAACTTTGCAAGAATCAGCAAAGGGTGCAAACCTGTAGCGGATGGAGTCCTGGATGAACAAGTTGTACAATCCACATTCAGACCTGGCCTCTCTCTCTCTCTCTCTCTGGCAGTGCAGGGCTGCTGGTTCATTTAAATCCATCTTCTCTCAGCTCCCAGTGCTGGTGATGTGAAGCTGGGAGTGGGGGGGAGGGAGAGCCTTGGGATGAACCATTTGCCTGGTGCTCACTAACCCACACACACAAACACCACCCCCCCCCCCACACACTCAGAGACAGATTGGTGTTGGACTGGGCCAGGTAGGAGGAGGTGTGTTCAGGTGAGGTGTAGGAGCTGTGGTTGGATGAGGATTGATTGGGGAGGTGTGGGACTCAGTGAGGTTATAAAAAGGCTGGCGATGCATTGTCCAGTCTCTCTCTCCACGTGGGTTGGTAAGTATCAGGTAAGCTGTGTCTTTGTGAGTGAGTGAGTCAGTGTGTGCTTGCATGGAGTTCCAGCTCTGATATTGTAACCCCCCCCCCCTTTCCCAGCACAAAGCCCCTGTTCCTGGATCTCTCTCCCCACCATGGGAGAGGGGATGGAAGGAGTTGGAGAGATCACCGAGGGAAAACATGTGCGATGGTGAGTATGAACCTCTTCACTTTCTGTCTGCACCTTTCCCGCCTCAGCTCTGCTTTTCTCTCTGTTTGCAGCCTCCTCTCAATCTCCCTCTCCATCTTTCTATCTCTCAACCTTTCTCTCTCTCAATCTTTCTCTCTCTATCAATCTCTCTCTCTCTCTCTCAATCTTTCTGTCTCTCAATCTTCCTTTCTCTCTCTGTCTCTCTCTCTCTCTGTCTCTCTCTCTCTGTCTCTCTGTCTGTCTCTGTGTCTTTGTCTCTCTCTCTCTGTCTGTCTCTGTGTCTTTCTCTGTCTCTCTCTCTGTGTGTCTCTCTCTCTGTCTCTCTCTCTGTCTCTCTGTCTCTCTCTCTGTCTCTGTGTCTTTCTCTGTCTCAATCTTCCCCCCCCCGAGTTGTACCCCCCCCGAGTTGTCCCCCCCCCCCGAGTTGTCCCCCCCCCGAGTTGTCCCCCCCCCCGAGTTGTCCCCCCCGAGTTGCCCCCCCCCCCGAGTTGGCCCCCCCGAGTTGCCCCCCCCCGAGTTGCCCCCCCCGAGTTGCCCCCCCGAGTTTGCCCCCCTCCGAGTTTGCCCCCCCCGAGTTTGCCCCCCCCGAGTTTGCCCCCCCCGAGTTTGCCCCCCCCCGAGTTTGCCCCCCCCGAGTTTGCCCCCCAAGCTGAATCTCCCCCCCCCTTACTGCCAATGCCCTATGGATTCCTCTCTCAGCTCAATCCCCCCCAAACCCCTCTCCTGAACCCACTCCCAATCCTTTTAAACCCCCCGCCCTCAGTCTCTCACCCCCAAATTCCCCTCCCCCTCCCCCTCCCCCCCGCCTCCAGCTTCCCCCCCAAACCCCTCCTTAAATCCCCACTCCAGAAACCCCAATCTTCTTCAATCCCACTCTAATCACCCGCCCCCCCACCACTGCTCAGTCTCTCTCAGGCTCCCACCGCCAAAGCCCTCTGAGCCCAAGCTCCCAAGAGTCCCTCTGAGCCCCTCCCAATCCTCCTAAACCCCCCGCCCTCAATCTCCCCTAATTCCCCCAAAACCCCTCTTTCCCCCGCCTGATTCCCTGTCCATCTGCCCCATCTCCTTTCATCCGACTCTAAGCAGCCCCCCCCCCCCCCCTCACCATCTCTGAGACCCACCCCCAACCTGACTCCGCCCCCTGAATCCTCCAAGGTCCAGCCCAATTCCTCACCCCCCTCCCAAAGGCTCCCTCTGCCCCCCCCCCTGCCAAACCCAAGCCCCCCTGACGCCTGCACCCAATCCTTCCTAAGTCCTCCCTGCTCCCGAATCCCTCTGAGTCACCGCCCCCCCCCCGCGAATCCCTCTACACGCCCCAATTGTAACCCTTCCGCACCCTAAATCCCTCTCAGAATTCCCCCCTCCTGAATGCCTATAAATCCACCCCACCCTCAATCCCTCACATGTCTTCCACTCAGCCCCCCGCCCCCCCCCCCCCGCCTCCTCCACTGGCAAAGTTCCCCAGGCTGAATGTCCCTCTATGCTCCCCCTCCCCCGCGCCCCCCAGCCCTGGCAAACTTCCACTCCCACCCTTTGAACAGCCCCTGGATTAACAGAACCCCCCCCCTTTATAATTCCTGTTCCCCCCCCCCCCGGTCAATCCCCCTCCACCCCGTTATAAGCAGCTCTGGGTCGAGTTGAATGTGGAAACTGCCCAACGATGTTGTGCCGACCTTCATCTGAAACCAAGATCAAGCTATCCCACTCCCTATCATCCTGGTGTGCTCCATGTGCCTATCCAATAACCGCTTAAATGTTCCTAAAGTGTCTGACTCCACTATCACTGCAGGCAGTCCATTCCACACCCCAATCACTCTCTGCGTAAAGAACCTACCTCTGATATCCTTCCTGTATCTCCCACCACGAACCCTATAGGTATTCCCCCTTGTTGGAGCTCCATCCACCCAAGGAAATTATCTTTGAAAGTTCACTCTCCCTATTCCCTTCATCATTTTATAAATCTTTATTAAGTCTCCCCTCAGCCTCCTCCGCTCCAGAGAGAACAGCCCTAGCTCCCTCAAACTTTCCTCATAAGACCTACCCTCCAAACCAGGCAGCATCCTGGTAAATCTCCTCTGCACTCTTTCCAGCGCTTCCACATCCTTCTTATCGTGAGGTGACCAGAACTGCACACAATATTCCAAATGTGGTCTCACCAAGGTCCTGTACAGCTGCAGCATAACCCCACGGCTCTTAAACTCCAAACCCCTGTTAATAACAGCTAACACACTATATGCCTTCTTCACAGCTCTTTCCACTTGAGTGGCAACCTTTAGAGATCTGTGGATATGAACCCCAAGATCTCTCTATTCCTCCACAGTCTTCAGAACCCGACCTTTGACCCTGTAATCCACATTTAAATTAGTCCTACCAAAATGAATAACCTCACATTTATCAGGGTTAAACTCCATTTGCCATTTTTCAGCCCAGCTTTGCATCCTATCTATGTCTATTTGCAGCCTACAACAGCCCTCCACCTCATCCACTACTCGACCAATCTTGGTGTCATCAGCAAATTTACTGCTCCACCCTTCAGCCAAAGTCATTAATAATAATCACAAAGAGCAGAGGACCAAGCACTGATCCCTGCGGCACTCCGCTAGCAATCTGCCTCCAATCCGAAAAGTTTCCATCGACCACCACCCTCTGTCTTCGATCAGACAGCCAGTTATCTATCCAATCGGCCAACATTCCCTCTATCCCACACCTCCTGACTTTCATCATAAGCCGACCATGGGGGACTTTATCAAACGCCTTTCTAAAATCCATGTATAATACATCAACTGCCCTACCTTCATCAACACGCTTAGTTACCTCCTCAAAAAATTCTATCAAATTTGTGAGGCACGACTTGCCCTTCACGAATCCGTGCTGAGATCAAAAGACTGCAATGTTCCAATACTGGATCAGAATCTGAGAACAATAGACTGTAAAGTTCCAATACAGGATCAGAGTCTGGGAACAATATCAATGGATGTTCCATTAATGGATCAGAATCTGAGAACAATACACTGTAATGTTCCAATACAGGATTAGAATCTGAGAACAATAGACTGCAATGTTCCATTATGGATCAGAATCTGGGAACAATAGACTGCTATGGTCCAATACAGGGTCATAACCTGAAAACAATAGACTGTAATTTTCCAATACTGGTTCAGAATCTGAGACAAATAGACTGGAATGTTCCAATAACGGATCAGAAGTTGGAAACAATGGACTGGGATGTTCCAATAATGAATAAGAATCTATGAACCATACACTGCAATGTTCCAATACTGGTTCAGAACCTGAGAACAGTAGACTGCAATGTTCCAATAATTGATCAGAATCTGAGAACTATAGGCTGTAATGTTCCAATACGAATTAGAATCTGGGAACAAATGACTGGGATGTTACAATACTTGGATCAGAATCTGAGAACAATAGAATGTAATATTCCAAAACTGCATCAGAATCTGAGAACAATAGACAGTATTGTTCCAGTACTGGATCAGAATCTGAGAACAATAGCCTGCAATGTTCCAATTCTGGATCATAATCTGAGAACAATAGACCTGGATGTTCCAATAATGGATCAGATTCTGAGAACAGTAGGCTGCAATGTTCCAATAATGGATCAGAATCTGAAAACTAAAGGTTGTAATGTTCCAATTCTGGATCATACTCTGAGAACAATAGTCTGCAATTTTAGAAAAATTGAACAGAATCTGAGAGCAATAGACTGTAATGTTCCAATAGTGAATCCGAATCTGAGATCAATAGACTGCCAAGATTCAATACTGGATCAGATTCTGAAAAGAAGAGATTACAATGTTCCAATACTGGATCAGAATCTGAGAACAATAGACTGTACTGCTCCCATAAAGGATCAGAATTTGAGAACAACAGACTGTAATGTTCCAATCATTGATCAGAATCTAAACAATAGACCGCAATGTTCCAATATTGGATCAGAATCTGAGAACAATGAACTGGGATATTACAATGATGAATCAGAATCTGAGATCTTTAGACTGTAATGTTCCAATATTGGATCAGAATCTGAGAACAATGGACTGCAATGTTCCAATACTGGATCAGCATCTGAGAACAAGAGACTACAATGTTCCATTAAAGGATCAGAATTTGGGAACAATACACTGTAATGTTTCAATACTGGATCAGAATCTGAGAACAAGAGAGTGAAATGTTCCAATGCTGGATCAGAGTCAGGGAACAATGGACCGGGATGTTCCAATACTGCAGCAGAATCTGAGAACAATACACTGTAATGTTTCAATACTGGATCAGAATCTGAGAACAAGAGAGTGAAATGTTCCAATGCTGGATCAGAGTCAGGGAACAATGGACCGGGATGTTCCAATACTGCAGCAGAATCTGAGAACAATAGACTGCAATGTTCCCATAATGTATCAGAATCCGAGAACGATAGACTGTAATGTTCCAATACTGGGTCAGGATCTGGGAATAATAGAACGGGATATTACAATACTGGATCAGAATCTGACAACAATAGACTGGAATGTTAGAACATAAGAACATAAGAAATAGGAGCAGGAGTAGGCCATCTAGCCCCTCAAGCCTGCTCCGCCATTCAATAAGATCATGGCTAATCTGATACTGGATTCAGTTCCACTGACCCGCCCGCTCCCCATAACCCTTAATTCCCTGAATGGTTAAAAATCTATCGATCTGTGACTTAAACACATTTAACGAGGTAGCCTCTACTGCTTCATTGGGCAGAGAACTCCAAAGATTCACTACCCTCTGGGAGAAGAAGTTCCTTCTCAACTCTGTTCTAAATTGACTCCCCTATATTTTGAGGCTATGCCCCCTAGTTCTTGTTTCCATTGTAAGTGGAAATAACCTCGCTTCTTCTCACCTGTCTCGCCCCTTCATTATCTTATATGTATCTATAAGATCGCCCCTCAACCTTCTAAACTCCAATGAGTACAGGCCCAGTCTACTCAAACTCTCCTCATAAGCTGACCCCCTCATCTCCGGAATCGACCTGGTGAACCTTCTCTGTACCCACTCCAAAGCAAATACATCCTTTCTTAAATATGGGGACCAAAACTGCACACAGTACTCGAGGTGTGGCCTCATCAGTACCCTGTACAATTGCAGCATGACCTCCCTGCTTTTATACTCCATCCCTCTCACGATAAAGGCCAACATTCCATTTGCCTTCTTGATCACCCGCTACACCTGCAAACTGAGAATTTGTGATTCATGCACAAGGACCCCCAGGTCCCTCTGCACAGTAGCATGCTGTAATTTTTCACCGTTTAAATAAGAGTCCATTTTACTATTATTCCTTCCAAAGTGGATAACCTCACACTTACAAACGTTATACTCCATCTGCCAGATCCTTGCCCACTGACTTAGCCAATCCAAATCTCTCTGCAGACTCTCTGTGTCCTCCCGCAATTTGCTTTCCCACTCATCTTTGTGTCATCCGCCAACTTTGTTACCCTACACTCGCTCCCCTCCTCCAGATCGTCTATGTATATGGTAAATAGTTGAGGCCCCAGCACCGATCCCTGTGGCACGCCACTAGTCATTGATTGCCAACCGGAAAAGCACCCATTTATTCCGACTCTCTGCTTTCTGTTACATCGCCAATCCTCAATCCACGCTAACACTTTACCCCCAACTCCGTGTACCTTTATCTTCTGCAGCAACCTTTTGTGAGGCACCTGATCGAATGCCTTCTGGAAATCTATTTACACAACATCCACCGGTTCCCCTCTGTCAACTGCACTCGTCGTATCCTCAAAGTATTCCAGTAAATTATTCAAACATGGCTTTCCCTTCAAGAATCCATGCTGCGTCTGCTTGATTGAACCATTCTTTTCCAGGTGACCTGTTATTTCTTCCTTAATGATAGATTCCAGCATTTTCCCAACTACGGATGTTAAGCTAACCGGCCTGTAGTTACCTGCCTTTTGTCTACTTCCTATTTTAAACAGTGGCGTTACATTCGCTGTTTTCCAATCAGCTGGCACCTCCCCAGAGCCCAGTGAATTTTGATAAATTACAACTGATGAATTTGCTATTACTTCTGCCGTTTCTTTTAGTACCCTGGGATGCATTCCATCCGGACCAGGGGACTTGTCTACCTTTAGTCCCATTAGCCTACCCAGCACTACCTCTTTAGTAAGAGTGATCGTTTTAAGGTCCTCACCCCCGACAGTCCCGGGTAAGGGCAGAAGTTGTTTTTTGTAGTTTAGTTAGGGCATCATGATTGGCATAGGTTTGGAGGGCCGAAGGGCCTGTTCCTGTGCTGTACTTTCCCTTGTTCTTTGTTGATTATTGATTACCTTGGATGACACCCTCAGGATATAGTCTCCTTTACTGACAAATTTGCTTATATTATCATCAAAATTGTCTCACGAATGGACCCTGAGGAAGGGTCACACAGACGTGAAACATTGGCTCTATTCTCTCTCCACAGATACTGTCAGACCTGCTGAGATCTCCCAGCATTTTCTGTTTTTGTATTCATTTACTGACTCCATTTGCTTTCATTCCCACGCAGCGTTCTCCTGTTCAGTTGACATGTAAATGTTGAAATGTTCAGCAAACTGCTGGTTAATTCCGGGAAATATTAAGGCAAGTCCCCGAAAAATACATCATTCCTCAATCCATCTCGCGCCAGCTGCCCCATCCGTTAAGTCTCTCCTATACATTGCAACAACCCTTTCTTCATCCTCGCCAAGAGTATCGTCACCTTGGCTTATTCCTGTGCCAGGTCACAAGCTCCGCATGAAGCCAAGAGCCAGAGAACCAGTTGGGAGCAGCACACTTGTTGATAAAGCGAGAATTCACAATAAAGGAGACACTGAGTTTCAGAATTTACCATAATGTGGACGTTCCAGAGCATCATCCTTCTGTTTGGATTGCTGGATACAGTCATGGGGGAGGAGGGACTTCGAGGGCCGAAGGGCCTGTTCCGGTGCTGTACTTTCCTTTGTTCTTTGTATGTATGGGTGGCATGGTGGCACAGTGGTTAGCACTGCTGCCTCACAGTGCCAGAGACCCGGGTTTGATCCCCGGTTTGGGTCACTGCCTGTGCGCAGTCTGCACGTTCTCCCCATGTCTGCATGGGTTTCCTCCGTGTGCTCCGGTTTCCTCCCACAGACCAGAAGACGTGCTGTTTAGTTGCATTGATCATGCTAAATCCTCCCTCAGTGTACCCGAACAGGCGCCGGAGTGTGGCAACTAGGGGATTTTCCCAGTAACTTCATTGCACTGTTAATGTGAGCCTACTTGTTACATGAATAAATAAGCTTTCGAAACTTGACCAGCGCTGTGTGAAAAGCAGAGAATGCCTGTCTTACACCATTGTATCAGTCACATTCTCAAAGGGGCCACACATTCAAAAGGAAATCCAAGCACCTCATGCTAAACAGTAACTTGTGGGCAGGAAATGCAGCCTTGGCACAGTCACCATCTCGTACCAGGACTACATTTATAATGAAATGAAATATGAGCTTTACTAAAAATTGTACATCTTTTACTGAAAACGAAACAGTCCAGTGACTAAGCTGGGGCATCATACTCTGCTGCACAGATTGGCAACAGGGCTTCCCTCAGCACCCCTCGTGCTGATGTTGCTGTTATTGCTTTCATCAGAGGGTATGGAACAAGTAACATCTGACTCGATAATTCATGGAAGCCGGAATTACAGAACACAACTGCATTCTTTGTCAGAAAGGCGCCCGGATTGAGCTTTGCACCATGGGGTTAGTGCTCCCTCACAGCGCCAGGGATCCTGGTTCGAATCCGACCTTGGGTCACTCCAAGTGTGGAGTCGGCACATTCTCTCCGTGTCTTCATGGGTTTCCTCCGGGTGCTCCACTTTCCTCCCACAGTCCAAAGATGTGCAGGTTCGGTGCATTGGCTGTGCTAAAAATTGCCCGTTATTGTCAGGGAGACTATCAGGGTGGATGCGTGGGGTTACGGAAATAGGGCCTGGGTGGGATTGTGGTCAGTACAGACTCATCATAAATTGTATCATAGAAACCCAACAGTGCAAAAGAGTCCATTCGGCCCAGCGAGTCTGCACCAACAACAATCCCGCCCAGGCCCTATCCCCATGACCCCACGTATTTACCCCACGAACACCTCTAATGTACACATTCTGGACACGAAGGGAAAATTTAGCCTATAATTCACCCCACTGATAGTCTCAATAGATTACAATTATATCGTGTCTTTAATGTAATTAAACAGAACGTAATGAAAAACATGAAACATATTTCTAATCTGAATTTCTCATCACAATGAAACACAATTTTCATTGAAAATTGGGGATGAAGCGGAAATGATCGAGAGTTTCAGGTTTCTAGGTGTCCAGATCACCACCAACCTGTCCCGATCCCTCCACACATTCGCTACAGTTAAGAAAACCCACCAACGCTTGTACTTCCTCAGGAAGCTAAGGAAACTTGGCATGTCCACTACGACTCCCAACAACTTTTACAGATGCATCATAGAAAGCATTCTTTCTGGTGTATCACTGTTCCTGCTCTGCCCAAGGCTGCAAGAAACTATAAAGGGTCATGAACAATGCCGAATCCATCACTCAAACCAGCCTCCCACCCATTGACTCTGTCTACACTTCCTGCTGCGTCGGGAAAAGCAGCCGGCATAATCAAGGACCCCACGCACCCCGGATATTCTCTCTTCCACCTACTTCCATCGGGGAAAAGAGACAAAAGTCTAAGGCCATGTACCGACGGATGCGAGAGCAGCTTCTTCCCTGCTGCCATCAGACTTTTGAATGGACCCATCTTATATTAATTAGGTAACCATATATAATATATATATATATAATGTAATACCTTATTATTATATTAAGTTGCTTTTTCTCCAGCTATGATGGTAACACTACATTCTGCATCCTCTCCTTTTTGAAGGGTATGCTTTGTCTGTATAGCTTGCAAGAAACAATGTTTTTCACTGTATACTAATACATGTGACAATAATAAATCAAATCAAATCCAATCATTGCTCCTTCTCAGCGCCAGCATTGCAGTGTGTTGTTTGTTTTCTCACCTGTAATTGATTACTCTAATAGGTTGTTCTGCCGAGTCTCAGGAGTGTTTCTGCTGTGTATTAAAGAGAAGACCTTCAGTGTGAGACCTCAGTAAATGGCCATGGTTTATGCCACGGGCAGACAGAAGCCAGAGGGTGGTTGTAGAGAGTAGTTTTTCAAACTGGAGGCCTGTGACCAGTGGTGTGCCTCAGGGATCAGTGCTGGGTCCACTGTTATTGTCATTTACATAAACGATTTGGATGAGAATATAGGGGGCATGGCTCGTAAGTTTGCAGATGACACCAAGATTGGTGGCATAGTGGACAGTGAAGAAAGATATCTCCAATTGCAACGGGATCTTGATCAACTGGCCAGTGGGCGGACGAATGTCAGATGGAGTTGAATTTAAATAAATGCGAGGTGATGCATTTTGGTAGATTGAACCAGGGCACGACTTACTCAGTTAATGGTAGGGCGTTGGGGAGAGTTACAGAACAAAGAGATCAAGGAGTAAATGTACATAGCTCCTTGAAAGTGGAGTCATAGGTGGACACAGTGGTGAAGAAGGCATTCGACATGCTTGGCTTTATCGGTCAGAACATTGAATATAGTAGTTGGGACGTCTTGTTGAAGTTGTATAAGACATTGGTAAGGCCACACGTGGAATACTGTGTGCAATTCTGGTCATCTTATTATAGAAAGGATATTATTAAACTAGAAAGAGTGCAGAAAAGTTTTACTGGGTTGCGACTGGGACTTGATGGATTGAGTTATAAGGAGAGGCTGAATAGACTGGGACTTTTTCCCCTGGAGCGGAGGAGGCAGAGTGCTGATCTTATAGAGGTCTATCAAATAATGAGGGGCACAGATCAGCTAGATAGTCAATATCTTTTCCCAAAGGTAGGGGAGTCTAAAACTAGACGGCATAGTTTTAAGGTGAGAGGGGAGAGATACAAAAGTGTCCAAAGGGGCAAATCTTTCACACAGAGGGTGGTGAGTGTTTGGAACAAGCTGCAAGAGGTAGTAATAGAGGCGGGTACAATTTTATCTTTTGAAAAGCATTTAGATAGTTACATGTGTATAATGGGTATAGAGGGCTACAGGGCACATCCGGGCAATTGGGATTAGCTTAGGGGTTTAAAAAAAAAAGGGCGGCATGGACAAGTTGGGCCGAAGGGCCTGTTTCCATGCTGTAAACCTCTCTGACTCTATGACACCATCGCTTCTCTCAGAAAACACACTGATCCACTATCGGTCAAGCTGGACCAGTTACTATCCTATTCTCGCTGCCATTGGAGTTCCTGGTAGGTGATTGCAACAGATTAAAATGGATTTATTCATGACACAAGTGGGCTTACTTTAACACTACAATGAAGTTACTGTGAAAATCCCCTCGTCGCCACACTCCGGCTCCTGTTCGGGTACACTGAGGGATAATTTCGCATGGCCAAAGCAACTAACCAGCACGTCTTTCAGACTGTGGAAGGAAACCGGAGGAAACCCACGCAGACATGGGGAGAACCTGCAGACTCTGCACAGGCAGTGGCCCAAGCCGGGAACTGAACCCGGTCCCTTGTTGTTGAGGCAGCAGCGCTGTCCACTGTGATACCGCTCCACCCAAAAAAGAGTATACATGACGTCTGCTATGAGGAGGCTCCCTCCCATCACCTCCTAACTTTGGAGAGAGTGAAGTTTCTCCCCGGAGCAGAACACCTGGGCTGATGGAACGGCAGTGGTTCCCTCCTGACCAGAGTGACAGCTCATGGGACCACAGACCCGACCAGCTTCTATAGCTACTGAGGTGTGATGAGGGGTTGCCAGTGATTAGTCTTTGCTGGAATATTACTGTTCAACTTTGTCAGTCGAGGTATAGATTACAAAAGCAGAGAGGTCATGATGGAGTTGTATTAGAGGGATGAGCGTTGGCGAGGGCACGGCTGGAGTACTGTGTGCAGTTCTGGTCACCACATTATAGGAAGGATGTGACTGCACTGTGGGGGGTGCAGAGGAGATTCACCAGGATACTGCCTGGGGTGGAACATTTAAGGTAGGAGGAGAGGTTGGATAGGCTTGCGTTGTTTTCATTGTAGCAGCGAAGACTGAGGGGCGACCCGATTGAGGTGTTGAAGATGATGAGGGATGTGGACAGGGTGGAGAGGGAGCCGCTGTTCCTGTTATTTGAAGGGTCAGTTACAAGGGGACACAAGTTAAAAATGAAGGGTGGGAGGTTTCAGGGGGATTTGACGAAAAACGTTTTTACTCAAATGGTTTTGATGGTCAGGAATGCGCTGCGTGGGAGGGTGGTGGAGGTGGGATGCCTCACATCCTTTAAAAAGTACCTGGATGAGAATTTGGCGCGTCATAACATTCAGGGCTATGGGACTGCTGGCAAGTGGGATTGGGTGGGCAGGTCAGGGCAGTTCATGCGTCGGTGCAGACTCGATGGGCTGAAGGGCCTCTTCTGCTCTGTGGTATTCTGTGATTCTGTGAACTTGATTCACCTGCTGTTTCCCCTCGCTTGAGGAATCATTCTTCCTTGTGGTGGGCGTTGGGAGGGAGAGCTGTGGTCGGGGTGATGAATTTTAACTTGTGAGCACAAATAACAATCATGAATTGGAAAGCAAATCTAACATCGGCTTTCTGCAGCTCTTTGATTTCATACAGGAAGTGGACAAAATGTGTCCCATCTAATTGGAGCTGCTTTATCATTCTTCTGAAGGTTAATCAGATATTGCCCCGCACCGTCCTCTTCCCCACCCTCACACACATTCCCAGCATGGCATAGCACAGTGGCAAAGTGGTTAGCACTGCTGCCTCACAGCGCCAGGGACCCGAGTTCAATTCTGGCCTCGGGTCACTGTCTGTTCGCACGTTCTCCCCGTGTCTGCGTGGGTTTCCTCCGGATGCACCGGCTTCTTCACAGTCCAAAAATGTTTCGGTGAGGTGGATTGTCCATGCTAGATTGTCCCTTAATATCCAAAGACGAGCTGGTTAGGCGCATTGGCCATGCCAAATTCTCCCTCAAAGTACACAAACAGGCGCCAAAGTGTGGCGAGCCGGGGATTTTCACAGTAACTTCATTGCAGTGTCAATGTAAGCCTACCTGTGAGTAATAAATATACTTCAACGTTTAACAGCATTTTGCTAATTTCAGAGCATAGAGCTCTGGTTAACTGAGAAAAGTATGGATGTTCGGGAACTTGGGGAAATAAATAGTGATGTCTTGAGGAGCGTACCTATAACGGAGAAGAAGGTGCTGCAAGTCTTAAAGCGCATCAAGGTAGATAAATCCCCGGGACCTGACGAAGTGTATCCCAGGATATTGTGGGAGGCTAGGGAGGAAGTTACGGGTCCCCTAACAGAGATATTTGAATAATCGATTGTCCCAGGTGAGGTGCCTGAAGGTTGGAGGGTGGCAACTGGTTTGCCTTTGTTTAAAAAGGGCTGTTGGGGAAAACCTGGTAACTACAGGCCAGCGAGCCTCACATCTGTGGTGGGTAAGGTGTTGGAAGGTATTTTGAGAGAAAGGATGTACAGGCGTTTAGAGGCGCAAGGACTGATTAGGGACAATCAGCATGGCTTTGTGAGTGGAAACTCGTGTCTCACAAATTTGGTTGAATTTTTTGAAGGGGAAACCAGGAAGGTAGATGAGGGCAGTGCAGTTGATGTTGTCTATAGACTTTAGCAAAGGACGTTGACAATGTACCACGTGGTAGGTTGTTGCATAAGGTTAAAACCTCCGGGATCCAGGATGAGGTAACTAAATGGATACAAAATTGGCTTGATGACAGAAGCCAGAGGGTTGTAGAGGGTTATTTTTCAAACTGGAGGCCTGTGACCAGCGGAGTGCCTGAGGGATCAGTGTTATTTGTTATTTATATTAATGAGTTGGATGAGAATTTAGGAGGGATGGTTAGCAAGTTTGCAGATGATACCAAGATTGGTGGCATAGTGGACAGTGAAGAAGGTTATCTCAGATTGCAACGAGAACTTGATCAATTGGGCCAGTGGGCTGACGAATGGCAGATGGAGATTAATTTAGATAAATGGGAGGTGATTCATTTTGGTAGATTGAACCACGGTAGGACTTATTCAGTTAATGGTAGGGCATTTGGGAGAGGTACACGTTCATAACTCCTTGAAAGTGGAGTTACAGGTGGATAAGGTCGTGAGGAAGGTTTTTCCCAGATCAGAAGTGACGATCACAAGGGGTCACCGGCTCAAGGTGAGAGGGGTGAAGTATAACTCAGGTATTAGAGGGACGTTTTTTACACAGAGGGTGGTGGGGGCCTGGAATGCGCTGCCAAGTAGGGTGGTGGAGGCAGGCACACTGACATCGTTTAAGACTTACCTGGATAGTCACATGAGCAGCCTGGGAATGGAGGGGTACAAACGATTGGTCTAGTTGGACCAAGGAGTGGCATAGGCTTGGAGGGCCGAAGGGCCTGTTTTCTGTGCTGTACTGTTCTTTGATGGCATTCCGCATGCTTGGTTTTATTGGCCAGAACATTGAATACTGGATTTGGGACGTCTTGTTGCAGTTGTACAAGACATTAAACATAGAAACATAGAAACCCTACAGTACAGAAAGAGCCCATTCGGTCCATCGAGTCTGCACCGACCACAATCCCACTCAGGCCCTAGCCCCATATCCCTACATATTTTACCCGCTTACCCTTCTAAACTACGCATCCCAGGACACTAAGGGGCAATTTTAGCATGGCCAATCAACCTAACCCGCACATCTTTGGACTGTGGGAGGAAACCGGAGCACCCAGAGGAAACCCACTCAGACACGAGGAGAATGTGCAAACTCCACACAGACACTGACCCAAGCCGGGAATTGAACCCAGGTCCCTGGAGCTGTGAAGCAGCAGTGCTAACCACTGTGCTACCGTGCCACACTTGGAATAGCATGTACAGTTCTGGTCACCCTATTCGAGAAAGGATATTATTCAACTAGAAAGAGTGCAGAAAATATTTATTAGAATGCTACAGAGGCTTGATGGCTTGAGTTAGAAGGAGAGTCTGGATAGACTGGGACTTTTCCCTGGAACGCAGCAGGTTTAGGGGTGAGCTTACAGAGGTTGATAAAATAGTGAGAGGCATAGATGAGCGAGAGAGTTAACATCTTTTCCCAAAGGTGAGGGAGTCTAAAACTAGAGGGCATAGGTTTAAGGTGAGAGAGGAACCATAGAACCATAGAACCATAGAAAATTACAGCTCAGAAACAGGCCCTTTGGCCCTTCTTGTCTGTGCCGAACCATTTTATGCCTAGTCCCACTGACCTGCACTTGGACCATATCCCTCCACACCCCTCTCATCCATGAACCCGTCCAAGTTGTTCTTAAATGTTAAAAGTGACTTTTCTCCTTTCACCCTTAACCCATGCCCTCTGGTTTTTTCTCCCCGAGCCACAGCGGAAAAAGCCTGCTTGCATTCACTCTATCTATACCCATCAAAATCTTATACAAATCTATCAAATCTCCCCTCAATCTTCTACGCTCCAGGGAATAAAGTCCGAACCTATTCAATCTATCTCTGTAATTCAGCTTCCCAAGTCCCGGCAACATCCTTGTGAACCTTCTCTGCACTCTTTCAATCTTATTTACATCCTTCCTGTAACTAGCTGACCAAAACTGTACACAATACTCCAAATTCGGCCTCACCAATGCCTTATATAACCTTACCATAACACTCCAACTTTTATACTCGATACTCCGATTTATAAAGGCCAATGAACCAAAGGCACTCGTTACGACCCTATCCACCTGTGACATCACTTTTAGGGAATTCTGTACCTGTATTCCCAGATCCCTCTGTTCAGCTGCACTCTTCAGAGTCCTACCATTTACCCTGTACGTTCTGCTTTGATTTGTCCTTCCAAAGTGCAATATCTCACACTTGTCTGCGTTAAATTCCATTTGCCATTTTTCAGCCCATTTTTCTAGTTGGTCCAAATCCTTCTGCAAGCTTTGAAAACCTTCCTCACTGTCCACTACACCTCCAATCTTTGTATCATCAGCAAACTTGCTGATCCAATTGACCACATTATCATCCAGGTCATTGATATAGATGACAAACAACAATGGACCAAAACACCGATCCCGACAGCACACCACTAGTCACAGGCCTCCACTCAAAGAAGCAATCCTCCACAACCACTCTCTGGCTTCTTCCATTGAGCCAGTGTCTAATCCAATTTACTACCTCCCCATGTATACCTAGCGACTGAACCTTCCTAACTAACCTTCCATGAGGGACCTTGTCAAAGGCCTTGCTGAAATCCAGGTAGACAACATCCACCGCCTTCCCTTCATCCACTTTCCTGGTCACCTCCTCGAAAAACTCTAATAGATTGGTCAAACATGACCTACCACGCACAAAGCCATGTTGACTCTCCCTAATAAGTCCCTGTCTATCCAAATATGTGTAGATCCCATCCCTTATCCCACCTTCCAATAACCTGCCCACCACCGACGTCAAACTTACTGGCCGATAATTTCCCGGATTTCTTTTAGAACCTTTTTTAAACAAAGGAACAACATGAGCCACCCTCCAATCATCCGGCACCTCCCCTGTGAATACTGACATTTTAAATATGTCTGTCAGGGCCCCTGCAAGTTCAACACTAGCTTCCCTCAAGGTCCGTGGGAATACCCTGTCCGGTCCTGGGGATTTATCCACTCTGATTTGCCTCAAGACAGCGAGCACCTCCTCCCCTTTAATCTGTAAAGGTTCCATGGCCTCCCTACCAGTTTGCCCTATTTCCGTAGACGCCATGCCCGTTTCCTCAGTAAATACGGATGCAAAACAACCATTTAGTATCTCCCCCATCTCTTTTGGTTCCATACACAGTCTACCACTCTGGTCTTCAAGTGGACCAATTTTATCCCTCACTATCCTTTTGCTGCGAACATACCTATAGAAGCTCTTTGGATTTCCCTTCACTCTGTCTGCCAAAGCAACCTCATGTCTTCTTTTAGCACTCCTGATTTCCCTCTTAAGTAGCTTCTTGCACTTTTTATACTCCTCGAGCATCTGATCTGTTCCTTGCTGCCTGTACATTTCATACAACTCTCTCTTCCTCTTAATCAGTGTTACAATCTCCCTCGAGAACCAAGGTTCCTTATTCCGATTTACTTTGCCTTTAATCCTGACAGGAACATACAAACACTGCACTCTCAAAATTTCTCCTTTGAAGGCCTCCCACTTTCCATTTACATCCTTACCAGAGAACAGCCTGTGCCAATCCACACTTCCCAGATCCCTTCTCATTTCATCAAATTTGGCCTTTTTCCAGTTCAGAACTTCAACCCGAGGGCCAGATCTATCCTTATCCACGATCAGGTGGAAACTAATGGCATTATGATCACTGGATCCAAAGTGTTCCCTCACACTCACATCCATCACCTGCCCTAACTCATTTCCCAATCGAAGATCCAATATCGCATCCTCTCTAGTTGGCACCTCTATATACTGATGTAGAAAATTCTCCTGAACACATTTTACAAACTCTACCCCGTCTAAACCTTGAACAGTATGCGAGTCGCAATCTATATGTGGAAAATTAAAATCCCCTACTATCACAACTTTGTGTTTCTTGCAGTTGTCAGCTATCTCTCCGCTGATTTGCTCCTCCAATTCTCGCTGACTATTGGGTGGTCTATAATACAAGCCCATTAATGTGGTCATACCTTTCCTGTTTCTCAGCTCCACCCATAGGGCCTCTGTAGACAAGCTCCCTAATCTATCCTGCCTGAGTACCGCTGTAACAGTTTCCCTGAGCAACAATGCCACCCCTCCCCCCCCCCACCTTTTATCCCTCTGCCTCTATCCCGCCTGAAACATTGGAACCCTGGAACATTGAGCTGCCAGTCCTGCCCCTCCTGTAGCCAAGTTTCACTAATGGCTATAATGTCATATTTCCATGTGTCTATCCACGCCTTCAGCTCATCTGCCTTCCCCACAATACTCCTGGCATTGAAATAGACACAACTCAAAAAATTATTTCCACCACACTCTACCCTTCCATTTGCGATTTTGCTTGAACTAACCTGTCTTTCTAACCCTGCTCCACTATCTGCTCTGGCACTCTGGTTCCTATCCCCCTGAAAATATAGTTTAAACGCTCCCCAATAACACGAGCAAATCTCACTGAGATACAAAAGTTTCCAGAGGGGCAACCTTTTCACTCAGAGGGTGGTGAGTGTCAGGAGCAAGCTGCCAGAGGCCGTAGTAGAGGCGGGTGTAATTTTGCATTTAAAAAAAACATTTAGACAGTTGCATGAGGAAGATGGGTAGAGGGATATGGACCAAATGTGGGCAATTGGGACTAGTTTAGTGGTAAAAATTGGGCGGCATGGACAAGTTGGGCCGAAGGGCCTATTTCCATGCTGTAAAACTCGATGACTCATCCACCCTTTATTCTCCACTCTCATCCAAACCAGCTGAAAGAACCTCAAACATGTTGGACAATACAGTAAGAAGTCTCACAACACCAGGTTAAAGTCCGACAGGTTTATTTGGTAGCACTGTTGTACAATTGCAGTAGCTGACACTTCTGCACTCCTGTCCTCTGGCTTCCCTTACCTACCTCAGCAGCCGTCACATCCTCCTGTCCCTGACCACTTTCCAAACTGGAAAGTTTTTTTGAAGCCGTGTGACCGCCTCCTGAAACTAAGCTTCCAGGTAAAACTCTCCCTCCCTGATATGTTGCAGTGGCAAACTCCAGCTGAATGTCTCTGAGCCGAAGCTCCTCAAGCCGCAGATACTTACTGCAGACATACTTGCTCTGAATCACCAGTATCCATGAGCACCCACATACTGCAGTCATCACACATCAACTGTCCTGATATACTTCTGATCTTAAACTAACGACTTAATTATTTTATTCAGTTATTTATTTTAGATATTAATAAATCTTATCGCAAAGTACAGGACAAATTTCAACCTTGGGAAAATGGATCTTGACCACTTACTAGATATTCACCAACAGCTCGCCACCTCCCATGTTGAAAAGCAGAAACCATTTCCCACAGGAAAAAAACGTTCGAACATACTCGCCACAAGGACCGACAAACAGACAACAGGGAACTACTGGATGCTGAATGAATAGAGTTTTACAACGTATCAGATTATCAGCACTACCTTACATCCTCATCTCGAAACTAAATGCTCAGTCAGTCTCACTGTTGTCCCTTCAAATCCATGTCTCACTCTCACCCTGCGCAAACACTGTCTTTGTTTTCACTCCACTCAATGCATTTCCCACTCTCACAATTCACTATTTTCAACCCTTTCAATAAAGAGTGAGCAGAACTGCAGGGAAGGAAGAGGACAGGATGTGATCCTCCAGTGACAGGCACCTTAACAAGCATTGGCAATGCATGTCCTCCTGCTCCACTGTGGGGGAGGCCTTGTTACCAGGGGCTGCAGACATCAGCAAGACCTGCCATGAAAGTCTGAGCCTCCTGATTCAGCTTGATTGTGTCGACCTGGTGCTCACACATGTCATCATCAGAGGTTCAAGGTGCTTCCGTGGTGTGGTGAGACAGTCGGGAAGTGCATATCAAGGTGAGTGATGCCCTGGACATCTGTCTCAGTAAAATATCTTCAGGCCTGATACACTTGTCAGACAATTATTTTGATACTAAAACTCTGTAGATCACATCGATTTGGTTTCCACAACCCGTGTGCCTCTATTGATCGGTCATTTTTAGCAGCCGAGCATTCAGCTTGTTGACACCGAAATATAACTCAGGATGAGTGGAGGATTTTCAAGGAATGTTTGTCTGGAGCTCTGCATGACAACGTTCCGATGAGACAGGGGGGTGTTGCTAGGGTACGGGAACCGTGGTGCACGAAGGTTGTGATGAACCTGGTGAATAAGAAAAGAGAGGCGTACAGAAGGTTCAGAGAGCTAGGAGGTGTTAAGGATTTAGAGGAGTATACGCGATGTAGGAAGGAGCTTAAGAAGGAAATTAGGAGAGCGAGAAGGGGTCATGAGATGACCTTGGCGGGTAAGATTAAGGAGAATCCCAAGGCTTTCTACAAATATGTCAAGAGTAAAAGGATGAGATGTGAAGGCATAGGACCCTTAAAAGGTGAAGGGGGAAAAGTTTGTGCGGAACCGTTAGAAATGGCGGAGCTGCTTAATGAATACTTTACCTCGGTATTCACGGTGGAAAGGGATCTGGGTGGTTGTACTGCTGGATTGCGGAGGACAGAAAGGATCGAGCATGTGGACATAAAGAAAGAGGATGTGTTGGAACTATTGAATGGCATCAAGGTTGGTAGGTCGCCGGGACCGGATGGGATGTACCCCAGGTTACTGTGGGAGGCGAGGGAGGAGATTGCGGAGCCTTTGGCGATGATCTTTGCATCGTCGATGGAGACGGGAGAGGTTCCGGAGGATTGGAGGATTGCGGATGTGGTCCCTATATTCAAGAAAGGGAACAGGGACAGCCCGGGAAATTACCGACCGGTGAGTCTAACCTCAGTGGTTGGTAAGTTGATGGAGAGGATCCTGAGAGACAGGATTTATGATCATCTAGAGAAGTTTAGTATGATCAAAAGTAGTCAGCACGGCTTTGTCAGGGGCAGGTCGTGCCTTACGAGCCTGGTTGAGTTCTTTGAAAATGTGACCAAGCACATTGACGAAGGAAGAGCGGTGGATGTGGTCTATATGGACTTCAGCAAAGCGTTCGATAAGGTCCCCCATGCAAGACTTCTTGAGAAAGTGAGAGGGCATGGGATCCAAGGGGCTGTTGCCTTGTGGATCCAGAACTGGCTTGCCTGCAGAAGGCAGAGAGTGGCTGTGGAGGGGTCTTTCTCTGCATGGAGGTCAGTGACCAGTGGAGTGCCCCAGGGATCTGTTCTGGGACCCTTGCTGTTTGTCATTTTCATAAATGACCTGGATGAGGAAGTGGAGGGATGGGTTGGTAAGTTTGCTGACGACACCAAGGTAGGTGGTGTTGTGGATAGTTTGGAGGGATGTCAGAAGTTGCAGCGAGACATAGATAGAATGCAAGACTGGGCGGAGAAGTGGCAGATGAACTTCAACCCGGATAAGTGTGTAGTGATCCATTTTGGCAGATCCAATGGGATGGAGCAGCAGTATAAAATGAAGGGTACCATTCTTAGCAGTGTAGAGGATCAGAAGCACCTTGGGGTCCGGGTCCATAGGACTCTTAAATCGGCCTCGCAGGTGGAGGATGCGGTCAAGAAGGCGTATGGCGTACTAGCCTTCATTAATCGAGGGATTGAGTTTAGGAGTCGGGAGATAATGCTGCAGCTTTATAGGACCCTGGTTAGACCCCACTTGGAGTACTGCGCGCAGTTCTGGTCACCTCATTACAGGAAAGATGTTGAAGCCATTGAAAGGGTGCAGAGGAGATTTACAAGGATGTTGCCTTGATTTGGGGGGCATGCCTTATGAGGATAGGTTGAGGGAGCTTGGTCTCTTCTCCCTGGAGAAACGAAGGATGAGAGGTGACCTGATAGAGGTTTACAAGATGTTGAGGGGTCTGGATAGGGTGGACTCTCAGAGGCTATTTCCAAGGGCTGAAATGGTTGCTACGAGAGGACACAGGTTTAAGGTGCTGGGGGGTAGGTACAGGGGGGATGTCAGGGGTAAGTTTTTCACTCAGAGGGTGGTGGGTGAGTGGAATCGGCTGACGTCGGTGGTGGTGGAGGCAAACTCGTTGGGGTCTTTTAAGAGACTTCTGGATGAGTACATGGGATTTAATGGGATTGAGGGCTATAGATAGGCCTAGAGGTGGGGATGTGATCGGCGCAACTTGTGGGCCGAAGGGCCTGTTTGTGCTGTGGCTTTCTATGTTCTATGTTCTATGAAGTACAGAAATCAAGCAAATAATCCCCCAATCACCGGGGCTGAGGCAGGTAAGAGGAAAATGCTGCATTAGCAGCAGAATGAACCGGGTTTTACAATGAACAGGTACTGGATCCCGTATCGGAGGCGCTGGGCACTGGACTTGTTCCAGAATTGTGAATTTGGAGTTCTGGATCGCGTGCTTGTAAAACACGGAGAATCAGTGAGAAATAAAGACCCTGAGGCTTTTCTAATTTAATTATTATACTTTTATTATTTCATAATTTTACATATTGCATTGCAACCGAGGGAGAGGCAGCTGTCACACTGACAGATGCTGTGAAAATTGAAGGTTCGGGCTGATTTGGCAGATTTTGTGCCCTATCTGCTGGGTTGATAAAACATGGAGAAGGAATGAGAAATAAAGACGACAAGGCTTTTAGCTCATTATTGTACATTTATTATCTCATCATTTTACAACTCAAATTACAGATCCACTGAGGAAGAGACAGCTGCCATTCAGACACAGGCTGTGAATATTCACAGTTCAGGGTTTAATGTGTGTCTTGTAAACATGTCCTGCAGCTTAAATTGTTTCAAGTACATGGGGTTTTCTTACCGAAACACCTCTTGTACCTTTTAGACCCACATAATATGCTGCTCTGTAATGAAGCTCTTCTGATCGATGCCATGAATCAATTCCTCCGTGATCCTTATTCACCTGTCAATGGACAGATTCATCTTCATCATCACCGCTCTCATTCTCTTTATTCTTGGTCAAGACCATGGTGTCTATTCCATTGTGTGGAACTTGGCAGTGAATTTCAGCATTGTTGCCGATATTACAGAATCCTCAACATCTTCTTCATCCAACAGCTGGGCTTCAGCACAGGAAAGTCTTTCAAAAATACCAGCAATATTTACAAAATATCTTTCTTCTCGGACACACGGACACCGTTAAATTCAGGTTTAATTTCATCATCACCAATCAAGGAAATTTCTCGAAGATGGCAGGAAAATGCTGCATTTCTCACAGATGGGAGAGGATTTTACAATGTACAGGTACCAGACCCATACCTGGGATGTCTTGGATCCAACATGTTCTGATCTTGTGGATTTGGCAGATTTTGGGCTCTTTATGGCGTACTTATAAAACACGGAGAAGGAATGAGAAATAGAGACGACAAGGCGTTTAGTTCATTATTTTACATTTATTGTTTCATAATTTTACAACTCAAATTACACAACCACCGAGGATGAGATATCGACCGGACTGAGACAGGCTGTGAATATTGAAGGTTCAGGCACTGACTACACCGTTTAAACATGTCCTGTAGTTTATGGATTCTGGTTTCTGGATGGCATGCTGATAAAACACGGAGAAGGAATGAGAAATAAATACTTTTATTTCATTATTGTACTTTTATTATTTCATAATTTTACAACTCAAATTGCATATCATCTGAGGAAGAGAAAGCAGGTCTTTCACATCTGCGAGTAGATCTTTAGCAACGTTTTTTCCTCAGAGAGATGAAAAACTCTAAATTCAGGTTTAATTTCACCATCACCATTTAGGAACATGGGAAATGGCTTGAGGTTGTGCCTTCCATTTATCAAACTACCTTGGGGTACCATTGGCCCAGCCTTGGCAGCACTGCAGAGTGCATGGTTAACATTGAATACTACTTGGAATTCCCTCCCACACAAGCCTCTGTTCAATGCAATGAGCATTTTGTGCATTTTGTGCATTTGTGCATTTTGTGCATTTTGTGCCTTGTATCTGGTCGCGATTGCCCGCAAAATGCATTGATCCTTGGGCTGAATGGAGGACACACATTTGGCAGAAAATAAGTTCTGAAAACAATGTTCCTGATGAGGACAAAATAACCATGCAGCTCTCAGGAACCCCCAGAGACCGACACTGAGCCCTGGCTTCAGGGACAAAATGGCTCTCGGACCAATCAAGGGAAATTGGTTGAGGCATTCATGTGCACTGATTGATTGGCCTTGTAAACAACAGGGAAGACTCTGATCCCTTTGAACAATGTAATCTTCTGACTGTCACCAATAACACATGTTCACATGCCCTGCTCTTTGACCTTCTTCCAATATTATCATGGAAAATTCATCCAAGTATGTCTCTGCAGCTTCATGGCCAGCGAAGGTTTCTTCACCATATACTTTCAGCACACACACACCATGGCAGTTTGTAAACTTGTTCTGCCACCCTGACGCTCAATAACATGGTGTTGTTAGGCCTAGCTCTTTATGGAACACTTTCGCTTTGGCCATGGTAATGGATATGTTGCACTCTGACTGTGTATGATTCACTCTAATAACACTTTGTCTACATGGACAGTCTTTAACTGATGGAGGGTTTTCCTATTATCCATTAATTTGGGCACATCACTGTCAGAATAACATTTAATTTCTCCATTTGCTTCTTCACATCATAAATGGGTGATGTCCCAACACCATTCTATTTGCTTAACCTTTTCCCTGAGGTGCCTTTCTCCAGACGCATCAGTAACTCTACTTTCTGCTTTATAGTCAGTGACCTTTTGTCTTGGTGCTCCTGCCAGCCACGGGACTTTTGACATGAAAACACTCGTAATAAAGTCTGGAATTATACAGAGAGAGACATGTTCGAGCAATGGTTAAACTGCGTGTGCTGGTTATGGATATGGGAATCTGGGACTTGACAAAATACTCTGTGCGTCAATTCCAAATTGTATCATGTGGCGTCAGCGTCAAGTGTAATAGGTTTTTGAGACCCTCCTGTTTCTGGGACGCTGGATAAGGGGTCCAGTACCTGTACCAGTTTACAAGGGGGATGATTCTCATTCAAATATACTGCACAGAATTCTAGGAAGTAGCCAAGTAGTGCTGAGGTCAAAGATCGTGGAGACACTTGTGTGGGAATGGTGACTTAAATCAGCTGATGAAATATTAGCCAATGGTTCCAGCGTGAATAGTGAATTCAGCTTGAGCTATAAGTGTGACACATGCTGCCGGTGTATTTGCAGCAGATGGAGTGTCTGTAGTTTTCCTGTTATTGCACTGCTGGTGAACAATAATCTGATGAGAATTCTACCTCAACATCCAGCCCAGTGTTTGGGAAAACTATGATTCCCTAAATTAAAGGAGGGTTGTCCATCAACAACACTCCATTGATATACTTGGCCTCGCAGTATCAAGCTTCATTACCCAGAGTAACAATTGGATCGTGTTTGGGAAAATTATGATTCCCTAAATTAAAGGAGGGTTGTCCTTATTCTTGAAATGAATTTTGATTCTCGATGATGTCTCTGAGGTCAGAATGGCAGCATTTAACACATTTAATTCAACCAAGGCATCAGCACCCTGATTCTGAGTCTGGCATTGATTCACTGAATCTTTGAAAGGAAACATTTCTCAAGAGGATTTGGATTTCACAGCAGGTCATTGCTGAGATCTGCATCAGCTGGATAACGTTTGACCAGCGAGAGGTTCTGATGGCTGAATTGTACAATCCTCTCCTGAGGCTTCAGCAACTACAGCAATGGAGAGGAGAGCTGGAAAAGCCGTGTCCACATTTCCCCTCACATCCCGCATGGCTCAGACACTCAGATGGAGCTCTTGCTGTGGGATCTGGTGATTGAAATGAGGTCACATTTGCCAAGGATGGAAGGAAACGGCCAGCCTCGTAAAACCAGCAGGCATGAATGGAAGGGGCTGAGAAAGTGAGCAGGAACATTGTGGGACATGGGAAAAGTGTTTCAAGACGTTCATGGACATCAGGAGGTCAGGAAAGTGCGTGACGTAACTCGCTCAGGAGCCGAGACTCACACTCTTATTTTCCCAGCATTTCCCAGCACAACTGGATAGCAGGGCGGCACGGTAGCACAGTGGTTAGCACTGCTGCTTCACAGCTCCAAGGACCTGGGTTCGATTCCCGGCTTGGGTCACTGTCTGTGTGTGAGTTTGCACATTCTCCTCGTGTCTGCATGGGTTTCCTCCGGGTGCTCCGGTTTCCTCCCACAGTCCAAAGATGTGTGGGTTAGTTTGATTGACCACGCTAAAATTGCCCTTCGTGTCCTGAGAAGCGTAGGTTAGAGGGATTAGTGGGTAAATGTGTAGGGATATGGGGGTAGGACCTGGGTGGGATTGTGGTCGGTGCAGATTCGATGGGCCAAATGGCCTCTTTCTGTGCTGTAGGGTTTCCATGATTCTATGAACTCCACAAAACAACACCCCTTACACCTGCATTCATTCCTGTCTCTCCAGACACTTCCTCACATCCTAATCTGAAAAGCCAAGTGCTCACTCAGCCACATCATTGTGTCATCACAGCCATGTCTCACTCTCACCCTGCACTAACAACTGACTTTGTTTTCACTCCACTCAATGCATTTCTCACTCTCACAATTCTCTATTTCCATCCCTTTCAGTTTGGCTAACAAGTTCTCCTACTTCACATATTTATCTAACTTTCCTGTAAAATTTGCAATGTTCTCATCCCTCAACCATTCCCAGTGACACAGCATTTAGATAGAGGTCGGTGGGATGGTAGCTACAGACCGTCAATTATAAATAAATTAAAGGATGTAGAGCTGCACTGAGAAAAAGACTGGGACACAGAGGATGATGACGTGAGGAGAATTTCAATTGTCCTCCATTCCTCCTTAGCTTTTTACAGACAATGATTGGTCTTGGGTTGGGATTCGATCTCTCTTCTAATTAATCCACTTGCCTTTGATACTTCATTTCTCATGATTTCACTCTGTGGCAGTTTGGTTAAAACCCCATTTCTTCGCACGCATCCTGACACGAACCATGTACCTGTCGCAGAAGAAGAAATTAGACACAGAAAATGCTGGACAGTAACAAGTATAACAACAGGTATTTTATAGCTTCCCTCAAATAGTAAAACCATTCGCCCCATAAATACTGAAGATTCTGAGTGTAAAACTGACTGGTTTGTTACACTTCTTGTAATTTTATTGGTGTCAGCTCAGCACGAAAAGCAGAAGATTCCATAAGGTCTGGAGTTGAACAACATCCAACTTCTTCAAACTATTTCTCAGTTTCTGCCTCCAAAACGTTTCGTGCTAAGTGTCTTAATGAAGAATTTCTTCAACTCTCCACACTTCGCTTTCTCACGTCTGAGTGCTCGGTGTTGGTGGAAAAATTGAGCAGCTGAATGTTGATGTGTTCACTCTGCCCTTATTTAGTCATTCCTTCCATCCCGACACTGCATTCAATATCAATCAGTCGCCTCAAGAGGAAGGTTCTCAACTACCTGTAAAAATAAACATTTTACAGCACCAACCTTGTGAGTGCCAGCTGGCTACCAATGTTCCATTGTTCAAGCTCCCTTCGCAAAACAAAGATGTTCAGACCTTCTGCACATCCGCTTTCACTCCTAAAGGGATCAACCAGAGAGTAAGGGTCAGTGCAGTTCCATTTCTGTCACTGGAACGGGGTGTGAAATCTCCTGTCTCTAATTTATCCAGTTTACAAACCCAATGAAATGTGTGATCTCACTGTGATACCACCGTTTCCCTCATCCAGTTAAAGGGCCTCATCCTGATGCGGGTCTTGGGGAAACATCCCTGGGTTTCACTTTGGCCGTCATGATAGAAGGAGCTAGAATGTAAAAACAAACTCAGTGAATAAGAGGAGGGACTGGCCTTAATGAGAATATCAGCCTTCTCCCTGCCACATTCCCCGAGTGAAGGATGAACCCAATGTTCCAACATTCTGTTGAGTTTGTAGAGCTGAATGCTCCAGATCATCAATGATGCCGGAGACATTGATCAGGACCCACTGAGGCTGGGCTTTAATCATTGGCTGGGGAATTGATTGCTGCCAATGGGAAGGTTTACATGGAGCCGATTCCAATTCAGACTGCACTATACATGCTGTTTCGATCCAGACTTTTCAATAAGTCGCTGCCCAAGAGAAGGGCAATAGTTGATGAACCGCTTCTGTTCAGATTTATTGTGTACAAGTGGAGGGGAGAGTGGAGAAGGTGGTAAATGTCTTCCTGAACCTTTAGTGTGAGGCACAGTAAAGGAAGATACTCCTGCCCACACTTCAAACTGACGCCAGTAATACAGCTGCAAACATTTACACAGCACGGAGCGAGCACCAAATTCAAGGACAGGTAGCAGCCAGTCAGTGAGAGACATACCTGAGAGTTGGGCTGTGTGACCATCTTTACCCAAGTTCCAGGACCCAGACAATCCATGAGCAACAATATTGAAGATTTATTCGCAACCGCAACTTCAGCTGTTCCATCCTACTCTGCATCAATATTACTGGCTCTGTTATAATCATCACATTGCTCATTATCATGTTCACACATTACATTACAAGGTAATGATATTGAGACAAACCAATCACTTCTTAACCGCCCACCTCCAGTCCGAGATAGATCAGGCCGTTAGTAAGAGTCTGTGAGTTCCACTGGAACTGGTTGTGCTGATGAACCGACTCTGATGTTTAATCTCAAGGTGATGCTCAGTGTGAGAGCGAGGCTTGCTCTGTAATATCATGAAATATCAACCAATCAAAGGCCTTGGCTTGATGGACAAACACCCTTGGGTTTCATTTGGGTCACAATCAGAGTGACAAGATTATCCGATATATTCTGTCCGACAGATTGCGCAATGTTTGGAACTCTCTTCCCCAGAAAGTGGTGGAGGACAGGGTCAATGAACATTTTGAAGACAGAAGTAGATAGATTCCTGACTAACAAGGGAGTCAATGGTTCTCAGAGGTCGGCAGAGATGAGGCACATTCAAATCAGCTGTGATCTTACTGAATGGCGGCGGAACAGGCTCGAGCGCTCGAATAGGCCACTTCTACTCCTAATTCATATGTTGGTATCAGCTAAAATAAAACCTTTCCATATGGATACAACCCATTGGACATGGCAGGTAGAGCAATGGTGATGGGATTGATGGCCTTCTCCATGTCCTCCTGCTGGGTAAACCATGTTTAAAATTGATTCTATATCCTTTCAATCAGTGTTTGTGGTTTCTGGGATTTGGAGCACTGTAGGGCAGAATACTCGGGATAATCAGTGGTGCCAGTTAACATAGACCATGATCCATTGGTGCTGGCTTGGTACCAGGGGCAGAGGAACCAATCAGTGCTGTTGGGAGAAGCTGAACCAAAATCTTGCTGGAATATATGTGTTGTTGTAGCCGAGGATTCACAACGAGTTCAACCCGAGAGAAAGGCTGTGGAAGATGAATCATTTCCATTGAGCTCCATTGTGTAGATGCAGTGAGCAGGGGACAGGTATCCAGCTGGAACTTTACAGTGAATCGAGCAAACATTGAACATTTCTGCCAAGCTCTAGAAATCTCCCAGCCAATCCTATAGGAGATGAATCCAATACAGAACAAGGCAACAAAACACAACTATTTCATCTTGCAGCCGTTTAACTGAATTTGTTGGGTCAATAAGAAAATTAAAATTAAAATACAACTATACCTTTCTGGCTACCTTCTCGAAGCTTCTGAAGATTCGGTCTATCATGTGCTTTGGTCTGATTTGTTTCACAGCATTTTTGATGGGTTTCAATGGGTGTTCATGTGTTTTAATTGTGGACCCTTTGTGTTTGTGTACTGTACGCCAAAATGTCTAGTTTCAGCCATATATAGGCATCAAGTATTTTGTTTGACTGAAACACGTCTGCCCCATGTATCTAGTGGTGATTTGTTTGTCGGGAAATGTATAACTGCCCTTTTACACTTGATAATGTGTCCTGGTGCATCTCTGGTTTCTAATTGTCTGATCTTGAATTTTGTAAAAAGCCTGTCTCTCGGCAGACTTGCCTCTGTGCATTTGGACTGAGGTAATCGCAGCTTACCGAGGCCAGTGAGACTCACATCTGTGGTGGGTAAGTTGTTGGAAAGCATTTTGAGAGACAGGACCGACAGGCATTTAGAGACGCAAGGACTGATTAGGGACAGTCAGCATGGCTTTGTGAGAGGAAAATCATGTCTCACAAATTTGATTCAGTTTTTTTGAATGGGTAACCAAGAAGGTAGACGATGGCAGTGCAGTTGATGTTGTCTACATGGATTTTAGCAAGGCCTTTGAAAAGGTACCAGGCATGGTAGGTTGTTGCATAAGGTTAAATCTCACGGGATCCAGGGTGAGGTGTCTCAATGGATATAAAATTGGCTTGATGACAGAAGCCAGAGGGTGGTTGTAGAGGGTTGTTTTTCAAACTGGAGGCCTGTGACCAGCGGTGTGCCTCTCAGATCAGTGCTGGGTCCACTGTTATTTGTCATTTATATTAATGATTTGGATGAGAATATAGGAGGCATGGTTAGTAAGTTTGTAGATGATACCAAGATTGGTGGCATATTGGACAGTGAAGGAAGTTATCTCCGATTGCAACAGGATTTTGATCAATTGGGCTGTCAAATGGCAGATGGATTTTAATTTAGATAAATGCGAGGTGATGCATTTTGGTAGACTGAACCAGGGCAGGACTTACTCAGTTAATGGTAGGGCACTGGGAAGAGTTACAGAACAAAGAGGTCTAGGGGTACATGTTCATAGCTCCTTGAAAGTGGAGTCACAGGTGGACAGAGTGGTGAAGAAGGCATTCGGCATGCTTGGTTTCATTGGTCAGAACATTGAATAAAGGATTTGGGACGTCTTGTTGAAGTTGTACAAGACATTGACAAAACCACACTTGGAATACTGTGTACACTTCTGGTCACCCTATTGTAGAAAGAATATTATTAAACAAGAAAGAGTGCAGGAAAGATTTACGAGGATGCGACCCGGATTTGATGGTTTGAGTTATAAGGAGAGGCTGGATAGACTGGGACTTTTTTCTCGGGAGCGTAGAAGGCTGAGGGGTGATGAGGGGCACAGATCAGCTTGATAGTCAATATCTTTTTCCAAAGCTGATGGGGGGCGGGGGGGGGGGGGGGGAGGTGGTCTAAAACTAGAGGGCACAGGTTTAAGGTGAGAGACGAAAGATCCAAAGTGTCCAGAGGGGCAATTTTTTTTACACAGACAGTGGTGAGTGTCTGGAACAAGCTGCCAGAGGTAGTAGTAGAGGCGGGTACAATTTTGTGTTTTAAAAAGCATTTAGACAGTTACATGGTTAAGATGGGCATAGAGGGATATGGGCCAAATGCGGGCAATTGGGATGAGCTGAGAACATGGAACAGTACAGCACAGTACAGGCCCTTAGGCCCTCGATGTTGTGCCGAGCTTTCCCCGAAACCAAGATCAAGCTATCCCACTCCCTATCATTCTGGTGTGATCCACGTGCCTATTCAAGAACAGCTTGAAAGTTGCTAAAGTGTCCGACTCCACTATCACAGCAGGCAGTCAATTCCACATCTCAACCACTCTCTGCGTAAAGAACCTACCTCGGACATCCCTCCTATATCTCCCACCATGAACCTTATAGTTATGCCCCCTCGTAACAGCTACATCCATCCGAGGAAATGGTCTCTGAAAGTCCACTCTATCTATCCCCCTGATCATCTTATAAACCTCTATTAAGTCGCCTCTCAACCTCCTCCTCTATAAAAAGAAAAGCCCCAGCACCCTCAACCTTTCCTCATGAGACCTAACCTCCAAACCAGGCAGCATCCTGGTAAACCTCCTTTGCACCCTCTCCAAAGCTTCCACATCCTGAGGGACAAGATTTATGAGCATTAAGAGGGGTTTAGTATGCTCAAGAATACTCAGCATGGCTTTGTCAAAGGCAGATCGTGCCTTACGAGCCTGGTGGAGTTCTTTGAAAATGTGACTAAACGCATTGACGAAGTGAAAGCGGTAGATGTGGTTTATATGGATTTTAGCAAGGCGTTCGATAAGGTCCCCCATGCAAGGCTTCTCGAAAAAGTGAGAGGGCATGGGATCCAAGGGGCTGCTGCCCAGTGGATCCAGAACTGGCTTGCCAAAAGGAGGCAGAGAGTGTCTATAGATGGGTCTTTTTCTAATTGGAGGTCGGTCACCAGTGGTGTGCCCCAGGGATCTGTTCTGGGACCCTTACTGGTTGTCATTTTCATAAATGACCTGGATGAGGAAGTGGAGGGATGGGTTGGTAAGTTTGCTGACGACACGAAGGTTGGTGGGGTTGTGGATAGTCTGGAGGGATGTCAGAAGTTACAGAGGGACATAGATAGGATGCAAGACGGGGCGGAGAAGTGGCAGATGGACTTCAACCCAGATAAATGCGTCGTGGTCCATTTTGGCAGGTCGAATGGGATGAAGGAGTACAATATAAAGGGAAAGACTCTTAGTACCGTAGAGGATCAGAAGGACCTTAGGGTCCGGGTCCATAGGATTCTAAAATCGGCCCCGCAGGTGGAGGAGGTGGTTAAGAAGGCGTACGGTGTGCTGGCCTTTATCAATCGAGGGATTGAGTTGAGGAGTCCGGGGATAATGATGCAGCTATATAAGACCCTCGTCAGACCCCACTTGGAGTACTGTGCTCAGTTCTGGTCGCCTCATTACAGGAAGGATGTGGAAAAGATTGAAAGGGTGCAGAGGAGATTTACAAGGATGTTGCCTGGATTGAGTGGCATGCCTTATGAGGATAGGCTGAGGGAGCTCGGTCTTTTCTCCTTGGAGAGCCGTAGGATGAGAGGAGACCTAATAGAGGTATATAAGATGTTGAGAGGCATAGATTGGGTGGACTCTCAGAGGCTTTTTCCCAGGGTGGAAATGTCTGCTGCGAGAGGACACAGGTTTAAGGTGCTGGGGGGTAAGTACAGGGGAGATGTTAGGGGGAAGTTTTTCACACAGAGGGTGGTGGGCGAGTGGAATCGACTGCCGTCAGTGGTGGTGGAGGCAAACTCAATCGGGTCTTTTAAGAGACTCCTGGATGAGTACATGGGACTTAATAGGTTGGAGGGTTATAGGTAGGCCTGAAGGGTGGGGATATGTTCGGCACAACTTGTGGGGCCGAAGGGCCTGTTTTATGCTTTAGTTTTCTATGTTTCTATCCTTCTTATAGTGAGGTGATCAGAACTGCACACAATATTCCAAATGTGGTCTCACCAAGGTCCTGTACAGTTGCAGCATAGCTCCACGGCTCTTAAACTCAAACCCCCTGTTAATAAACGCTAACACACGATAGGCCTTCTTCACGGCTCTACCCACTTGAGTGGCAACCTTCAGAGATCTGTGGATATGACCCCGAAGATCTCTCTGTTCCTCCACGTTCCTCAGAACCCTATCGTTGACCCTGTAATCCGCATTCAAATTTGTCCTACCAAAATGAATCACCTCGCATTTGTCAGGGTTAAACTACATCTGCCATTTTTCAGCCCAGCTTTGCATCCTATCTATGTCTCTTTGCAGCCTACAACGGCCCTCCACCTCATCCACTACTCCACCAATCTTGGTGTCATCAGAAAATTTACTGATCCACCCTTCAGCCCCCTCCTCCAAGTCATTGATAAAAATCACAATAAGCAGGGGACCCAGCACTGATCCCTGTGGTACTCCGCTGGTAACTGGTCTCCAGTCTGAAAATTTGCCATCCGCCACCACCCTCTGTCTTCTATGAGATAGCCAGTTACGTATACAATCGGCCAAATTCCCCTCTATCCCACACCTCCTTATTTTCTTCATGAGCCGACCGTGGTGGAGCTTATTAAACGCCTTACTAAAATCCATGTATTTGACATCAATTGCTCTATCTTCATCAACACACTTAGTTACCTCCTCAAAGAATTCAATCAAGTTTGTGAGTCAAGACTTACCCTTCACGAATCCGTGTTGACTATCCCGGATTAAGCTGCATCTTTCCAAATGGTCATAAATCCTATCCCTCAGGACATTTTCCATGAGCTTACCGACCACTGAAGTAAGACTAACCGTCCGATAATTACCATGGTCATTCCTATTTCCTTTCTTGAACAGAGCAACGACATTCGCCACTCTCCAGTCCTCTGACAATATCCCCGTGCACAGTGAGGACCCAAAGATCAAAGCCAAAGGCTCTGCAATCTCATCCCTTGCCTCCCAAATAATCCTAGGATATTTCTCTGCTGGCCCAGGGGACTTATCGACCCTCAGTGTTTTCAAAATTGCTAATGCATCTTCCCTCAGAACATCTACCTCCTCCAGCCTATCAGCCTGTATCACACTCTCATTCTCAAAAACATGGCCCCTCTCCTTGGTGAACACTGAAGAAGAGTATTCATTCAAAACCTCTCCTATCTTTTCTGACTCCATGTACAAGTTCCCACTCCTGTCCTTAGGGGTTTTTAAAAAACGGGCGACATAGACAAGTTGGGCCGAAGGGCCTCTTTCCATGCTGTAAACCTCTATGACTCTACCTTTCATTCAGGCCACTTTCTGTGCCCTTGTGTCAGTTTTTATGTCAGCTCCCTGTGCTTGTGTTTCTGGCCTCATGGCTGTCTGCAGTGGGTTCCCTTCCAATGATTCTACTTTACTCGAGCAATCGCAGGCTGCTACAAATTCCATTGGGTTCACCAATTCCCTTTAGGGAAGGAAATTTGCCATCAACCTGGTCTTATCTTGATCTGCCCAATGTGAATCCAGACTCAAAGCAATGTGGTTGACTCTCAACTGCTGTGTGAAATGGCCGAGGCAAGCGACTGGGAAATGAGGGGTGAGCAACAGTTCTGGGTTTGCCACTGACACCAACATCCAATGAAATAAATCAAAGAACACATCCCCCATCTTCGATCCGTGTCCCTCTAATTTAAAAAAATTGCCCATTTACTGGATTCCTTCAACCGAGGGACCAAATTCTCCCTGTCGAATCTATCATCTTGAAAAAACATTTTAAACACCAGACTAATCATCTATGCAACACATGTTGTGATAATTTGACCTGTTAGTTCTCTGATATCCTCCTGCACCCCCCTCCAGGGCCAATATATCCTGAGTTGTGATGTTCAGGCTGGAACTCAAAACTCCCGATGGGGACTAATGAAGTGAGTGGTGACATTTTGTTTGGCAAATCTTTGGGCTGCATTTAAATGACAATGACTTCCCCGTGCTGCAGCGCAAGGTGTCCATGTGGTCACGTCGCAGAGAACAGGGAGTGCGGACAATGACAGCAATGGGATTCCTCACCGCCGTCTATTGACCTTAAGACGTTTTTATGCTTGAAGCATATTTCACCATTGTTGGTAGTTTCAAAATCAGTTGTTTTAGTGTGACTATCTTCATGTAGTTTGAATTAATGGTACTACATATTGTAGCTGAATTAACAAAAGCCATTTAAAACAAAAACGACACCTGCCATATTGGAAAGCAGTTTAACAACACCAGGTTAAAGTCCAACAGGTTTATTTAGTAGCAAAAGCCACACAAGCTTTCGGCTTTTGCTACCAAATAAACATGTTGGACTTTAACCTGGTGTTGTTAAACTTCTTACTGTGTTTACCCCAGTCCAACGCAGGCATCTCCACATCATTGGAAAGCAGACAGATTAGTTCAACAGACAGCCTTAATTGTGGAACAGTGAAAGGATAACTAATTCATTAAAATATGTGTTAGGTTGGTGTGGTGATCATATCCTCCGCTCCAGAAGCATCCCTTCCTCTATTGAGATTAAAGCCCTCTCTCCTTCCCTAGTTGTGTAGTTTGCAAGAACGTTGCTGGCAGCAGGTTCAGATGTAGATCATCCCAACGGTACAGCCCCCACTTTCTCCAGAACTGATTTTAATGTCCCACAAGCTGAAACTTACCTCTTCCACCAGTCTTTCAAACCATGTATTCATCTCTCTAATGTGATGTGCGCTATGCCAATTTGCACGCGGCTGAGGTTATCATCTCCAGATTATAACCTTGTGTGTTCTGTTGTTTAATTCAGTGTCTATTTCCTGATAATGTCTGTGCAGAAGCTGCTTCTTCATTCTACCTATGTCACTGGTACCGACATGGTCCACAACAATGGGATCCTCCTCACAATCACGGTCATCTCCAGCCAGATGTCCTGAACTCTGGCATGGGGCAGGCAACACAGTCAACAGCACTCTGACTCCTTGTTACAGAGAAAATTGTCAATCCCTCTGATGAAGGAGCAGCACTCCGAAAGCTCGTGCTACCAAATAAACCTGCTGGACTTGAACCTGGTGTTGTGAGAATTCTTACGTTGCCTACCCCAGTCCAACGCCGGCATCTTCACATCATCAATGCCTCTCACTATACTGTCACTTACTCCCACTAATTTACTCTGTGCCTCTCCCATCCCAGCCCCTCACCTCCCCCCACGGCCCACTGAACAGCTTCCTATACCACAGTGCCACAGTCAGTCACATCATGTGTGTCCAACTGACGCACATGTTAGACGGCTTGACAGCTCGGGAGCGGTGGGTGAATTCACTTTGGAGCATCCACGATGCTGAAGAAGTCGTGGATATCACGTTCAGTGAGTTGGTGACACCGCAGATAACAGTTACTGAGGGAGATAGAGAATGGGTGACCACCAGACAGAGGAAGAGTCGGAAGGCAGTGTAGGGGTCCCCTGCAATCATCTCCCTCCAAAGCAGATATACCATTTTGGATACTGTTGGGGGAGATGGCTCACCGGGGGAAGGTGGCAGCAGCCAGGTTCATGGCACCCTGGCTGGCTCTGCTGGACAGGAGGGCAGGAAAAAGAGTGGCAGAGCGACAGTGATAGGGGACTCAATTGTAAGGGGAACAGACGGGTGTTTCTGTGGATGCAAACAAGACTCCAGGATGGCATGTTGCCTCCCTGGTGCAAGGGTCAAGGGTGTCTCGGAGCAGCTGCAGGACATTCTGGAGGGGGGAGGGTGAACAACCAGCTATCGTGGGGCATATAGGCACCAACACTGTAGGTAAAAAATGGGATGAAGTCCGACAAGCTGAATTTAAGGAGTTAGGAGTTAAACTAAAATGTAGGAGCTCAAAGGCCAGCAGGAATGAGCCATCACATGTTGCCCTTGAGAATGTGATGGTGAGCTGCTTTTTGACATTGCTGCTGTCCATTGGGTGTTGGGGAGGAAGTGTCTGGATTTGACTCAGTGACAGCAATGGAACAGTGATAGCGTTCCAAGTCAGCATGGTGTGTGTATTGGAGGTGATGTTGCTGCTGGTGATGTTCTCAGTTTCTGCTCTGTCTAGGAATAGTGTTTACTGGTTAGGAAGGTGCTGTTGAAGGAGTCTTGGTGAGTTCCTGCAGTGGATCTTGTTGGTGATATGCACGGCAGTCTGTGATTCTCAGTCTGTGATTCTGCCACACGGCATTACTCTGTGTGTAAAGATAATACAGTAAGAAGTTTAACAACACCAGGTTAAAGTCCAACAGGTTTATTTGGTAGCAAAAGCCACACAAGCTTTCGAAGCTCTAAGCCCCTTCTTCAGGTGACTGGGAATTCTGTTCACAAACAGAGTTTATAAAGACACAGACTCAATTTACATGAATAATGGTTGGAATGCGAATACTTACAACTAATCAAGTCTTTAAGAAACAAATAGTGTGACATGAACCCAATATCCCGGTTGAGGCCGTCCGCGTGTGTGCGGAAATTGGCTATCAGTTTCTGTTCAGCGACTCTGCGCTGTCGTGTGTGGCGAAGGCCGCCTTGGAGAACGCTTACCCGAATATCAGAGGCCGAATGCCCGTGACCTCTGAAGTGCTCCCCAACTTCAGCGGTTCATGTCACACTATTTGTAACGCCCACAGTTGCGTGGACCTGCAGAGTTTCACTGGCTGTCTTGTCTGGAGACAATACACATCCTTTTAGCCTGTCTTGATGCTCTCCCCACTCCCATTGTTTTGTTTCTTAAAGACTTGATTAGTTGTTAAACTTCTTACTGTGCTTACCCCAGTCCAACGCCGGCTTCTCCACATCATGTAAAGATAATACCCAAGCATTGTTCCTTTGTAAATATGTGATTCTTGTTTCTGTCCCTGGTTGTATCTATGATTCTCTCTCTGTGTTTCATTGTGTATCTGTGATTCTCTCTCTGTGCCCCTGTGTGTATCTGTGATTCTCTCTCTGTGTGTCCCTGTGTGTATCTATGATTCTCTCTCTGTGTGTCCCTGTGTGTATCTATGATTCTCTCTCTGTGTTTCATTGTGTATCTGTGATTCTCTTTCTCTGTGTCCCTTTGTGATTCTGTGATTCTCTCTCTGTGTCCCTATGTGTATCTGTGATTCTCTCTCTGTGTCCCTGTGTGTATCTGTGATTCTCTCTCTGTGTCCCTGTGTGTATCTGTGATTCTCTCTCTGTGTTCCATTGTGGATCTGTGATTCTCTATCTGTGTCCCTGTGTGTGTCTGTGATTCTCTCTCTGTGTCCCTGTGTGTGTCTGTGATTCTCTATCTGTGTTCCATTGTGGATCTGTGATTCTCTATCTGTGTCCCTGTGTGTGTCTGTGATTCTCTCTCTGTGTCCCTGTGTGTGTCTGTGATTCTCTCTCTGTGTCCCTGTGTGTGTCTGTGATTCTCTCTCTGTGTCCCTTGTGTGTCTGTGGTTCTCTCTGTGTGTCCCTTTGTGTATCTGTGATTCTCTCTCTGTGTCCCTCTGTGTATCTGTGATTCACTCTCTGTGTCCCTGTGTGTGTCTGTGATTCTCTCTCTCTCTGTGTCCCTGTGTGTGTCTGTGATTCTCTCTCTGTGTCACTGTGTGTATCTGTGATTCTCTCTCTCTGTCCCTGTGTGTATCTATGATTATATCTCTCTGTGTCCCTATGTGTATCCACTACCAAATCCAATGTGGCCTCACCTCTTGTCGGCCTATCCACAAATTGTTTCAGGAAACCCTCCTGCACACACTGCACAAAAACTGCCCCATCTGAACTATTCGACCTACAAAGGTTCCAATCAATATTTGGAAAGTTAAAGTCCCCCATGACAACGACCCTGTGACCCCCACTCCTATCCATAATCTGCTTAGCAATTTCTTCCTCCACATCTCTATTACTATTTGGTGGCCTATAGAAAACTCCTAACAACGTGACCGTTCCTTTCCTATTTCTAACTTCAGCCCATATTACCTCAGTATCCAGATCCCCCTCGAAGTGCCTTTCTGCAGCCGTTAAAATATCCTTGATTAACAATGCTACTCCTCCACCTCTTTTACCAGCTTCCCTACACTTACTGAAACATCTATACCCCGAACGTCCAACTATTCCTGTCCTTGTTCTACCCATGTCTCCGTAATGGCCACAACATCGTAGTCCCAAGTACCAATCCACGCCCCAAGTTCATCTACCTTGTTCCGGATGCTCCTTGCATTGAAGTGGACACACTTCAACCCGCCTTCCTGTCGACTGGTATCCACCCTTGACCCTGATACCTTCCCCAATACCTCACTACCCTCAACACTGACTACCAGACTACCACTCCTTTTCCCACCCCCTGGACAAATTAGTTTAAACCCCCCTGAAGAGCCATAGCAAATTTCCCTCCCAGGATATTGGTGCCCCTCTGGTTCAGGTGCACCCCGTCCTGTTTGTACAGGTCCCACCTTCCCCAGAATGTGTTCCAATTATCCACGTAGCTGAAACCCTCCCTCCTACACCATCCCTGCAACCACATTGTTTGAACCTTCCAAGCTAACGGAGAGTGTGTTAGCGGCTGAGATACAGCAAGCAGACTGAAATTCAAAAAATTCAGTGGAGAGACCGCAACGGCAGAATGCTCAACGCTTTTCTTGAGTGAGGTGGGTGTTTAATTATTTGTTGAATTTTTTTCTCTCTGTGAGTTGATGAACAGTGTTTGAAGTTCTCTGTCCCAGTGTCTGTCTCCCGCACGGGCTCCTAGATTGTGTTGTATTATACACTTTATAACAGCAGCTTTAACTTTGCTGACAAAGGAGCATTTTCAATCTGGGTTTTGTCTCCTCTGTGGTTAAACAGCCTGACGCCAACTTGCTCCATCTGTTGTTTGTGACGCTTTCCAATTCCCTGGACACCAGCGAGTCTATTGCCCCCGAGACTGACTGAATAACATTTGTTTCCCATTGTGTTGTTTGAGCGGTCAGTTTTAGCAGGTCCTTTGCTGAATTAATAATTTTAAACTAACTCTGACCCTCCAGGAGGGAAATAAATCAGCTTTTCCAAAACTAACTCTTGGCTCCGTATGAAACCGTGACTGAAGTGTCAAATATCCTCCCAGAGAAAATAGCTGGAGGGACATTGTCAATAACCAGAACCTCAGTGAGTCAGGTTCAAACATGTAAAGAAAAAACCTTTTGCATTTCCAGACCAACGCGTTAGTCACTGAGTTTTTATAGATACATTTCGGCGGGAGCGAGTATGTGACTTTCTCAAAGCCCCAACACAGCACAGAGCACTCAATCCCAGAAATATGTATTATGCTGCTTTTCTGATATTCCATTTGCAGGAAGTTCTCAAATACAGAATTATTGAATTCATCGTTAAAATCACCAGACCCTATCGGATATGATCAGCATTATTATAAACAGGAGGTGGCATTTCAAGTTGTCCATTATTCACACCAAGAAACTGTCATTCAGGAATGTGTTTGCCATTGAACCAAAGGACAGTTAATAATAATGCATTCCATTTGAACGTGTATTGTTTGTAATGGAGGATTATGGACATTTTCTGAAGACGTGTTCATCGAAGTGTTTTGTCACTCACATGTTGGTGAAATGTCTGCCTTCGCCTATCCCATCACCTGCCTTCCAATCTTGTGTGTGTTAATTCGTTCCACTGAAACCTCTTCCACCAGTCCATGGACACCCATTTGAACCACCTGACATCCTTTTGCATCTATTTTTATTCCCAGGTCTGTTGACTGATCCTGGAACAGAATCGCTTTCTGTGTTGCTGTATCGGCGGATTTGGTTTGACCTGTTTTTGAAGGTCCAGCTTTCTGTGTTATTTTGTTGTGATGTGATTTAATTCCCGTTTAAAGAACGGGGGAAGAACTGCCTTTAGCCGACACAGAATCCAGATTTGTTCAGATTCTGGAAACATGTGTTGTCAGTGGCAACTCACAGACAGACTTTCCACCAGTTTGTTGCTGAAAAACGCCTTTACCCAGGTGCTGCTGCGAGACAATCAAAGGACACGGACTTGTTCGCAGGTTCAAACTTAGTGTTATTAAGAACATTTGCAAGTTAAAGGAAACAGTTCTTATAACAGGAATTCAGTGAACTTTTCTCTAAATCTATCTGAATAAGCACTAAAGAGAGATTTAGACTATTGAGTTGGATGAACAGCCATGATCGAAATGAAATGCGGAGCAGGCTCGAAGGGACAAAAGGCCTCCTCCGGCTGCTATCTCCTATGTTTCTATGTTTAAACTTGCCCTTGTCCTGAATCATAGCTGTTTTGGTATGTTTCACCTTCCATTTTCAATAGGGCCGGATCCTCACCTGCTGTCCGCTGTGCTGAAAGTCGATGTTTATTTGTTTCCAGGACAAATCTGCTGCAGGATGAAGATGATGGTCACTCTGCAAACACAGTAAGAACATAGAACATAGAACAGTACAGCACAGAACAGGCCTTTCGGCCCACGATGTTGTGCCGACCTTCATCTGAAAGCAAGATCAAGCTATCCCACTCCCTACCATCCTGGTGTGCTCCATGTGCCTATCCAATAACCGCTTAAATGTTCCTAAAGTGTCTGACTCCACTATCACTGCAGGCAGTCCATTCCACACCCCAACCACTCTCTGCGTGAAGAACCTACCTGTGATATCCTTCCTATATCTCCCACCATGAACCCTATAGTTATGCCCCCTCGTAATAGCTCCATCCACCCGAGGAAATAGCCTTTGAACGTTCACTCGATCTATCCCCTTCATCATTTTATAAACCTCTATTAAGTCTCCCCTCAATCTCCTCCGCTCCAGAGAGAACAGCCCCAGCTCCCTCAACCTTTCCTCATAAGACCGACACTCCAAACCAGGCAGCATCCTGGTAAATCTCCTCTGCACTCTTTCCAGCGCTTCCACATCCTTCTTATAGTGAGGTGACCAGAACTGCACGCAATATTCCAAATGCGGTCTCACCAAGGTCCTGTACAGAAACAAAACAATGTGAGTGGAGAGAGCATCAAGACAGGCTAAAAATATGTGTATTGTCTCCAGACAAGACAGCCAGTGAAACTCTGCAGGTCCACGCAACTGTGGGAGTTACAAATAGTGTGACATGAACCCAATATCCCGGTTGAGGCCATCCTCGTGTGTGCGGAACTTGGCTATCAGTTTCTGCTCAGCGACTCTGCGCTGTCTTGTGTCGTGAAAGCCGCCTTGGAGAACGCTTACCCGAATATCAGAGGCCGAATAGAGTTTTACTGGCTGTCTTGTCTGGAGACAATACACATCTTTTTAGCCTGTCTTGATGCTCTCTCCACTCACATTGTTTTGTTTCTTAAAGACTTGATTAGTTGTAAGTATTCGCATTCCAACCATTTTTCATGTAAATTGAGTCTTTGTCTTTATATGCTCTGTTTGTGAACAGAATTCCCACTCACCTGAAGAAGGGGCTTGGAGCTCCGAAAACTTGTGTGGCTTTTGCTACCAAATAAACCTGTTGGACTTTAACCTGGTGTTGTTAAACTTCTTACTGTGTTTACCCCAGTTCAACGCCGGCATCTCCACATCATGACTCTGCAAACAGCCAGGCAGGTAAACGCCGCTGCTTCAGATGGCGGCAAAGGACAGAACTCTGGAAAACCGTGTCATAAACTGTCGGATTGTTTGAACCTTGGACATTAAGGGAGAGTGCACCAGCGGCTGAGGTATTACACACAGATTGAGATTCAGAGGATTCAGTGTCCAGACCGGGAAAGCAGAATGTTCCACTCTTCTGTTGGTTGAGGTGAGTGTTTAATCTTTGTTGATTTTCTCGCACGGATTCTGTTTCTGAAGTGACGACCAGACCTGGAAACTGGTCTGGTCTTTCTGCATTTGGACACGCACTGTTTCAGCATCTAATGATTCACAAATGATGCTGAAGATTGTACAGATATCAGCGAACACCTCCACTTCTGAACATGTGCTGCAAGGGTGGTCACTGATCTGATTGGTTGATGTGAAGTATTGTTTTGCGGGTTATCCATTCTAATCATATCGTGCAGAGCTCGCAAAGAGTCGCCACGCTGTCGCATCATCTTATAAAAATGGATATGGCCAAACCTCAGTGAGATCCGTTCCGGATTCTCTTTCCAGTCCCTGTAGTATGGCGACTGGTTGCAAGGATTTTAGGGCCTTGTGTCAAAGTCCGGTTTTGAGAATTAAAGGAACACGGCCAACGGGGGAAAGGCAGCTTGAAAATGATCTGAAACAAAAAATGAAGATGGCGACTGGCACAATGGATAGTTGTCCCACATGAATATTTCAATGGAGAGACAGAGATTTAAAGATGACAGAGACTCAGGGGGGTGCAGTGTACATACTGCTCACTCAGGGTGATTTGGAGTTTGAGAGACTTTACTACAACTGCACTGAAGTTTAGTGTTTGGACTGTGCAGAAGGACAATATCTTTGTATCTCAGCCTGTGCTACCTCTGCACTCATTGCAGTTGGTGGACAATGTCGAGGGAGCTTATCCTTGTAAGTGTTTGATGGGCGCAATCTTGTGGGCGATGTAGTCTGAAGGTGAATTATGGGACCATGTCTAATGCTCTGAATTGAACCTGAATTGCGTTTACCGTTGTGTCTGTTTGCAGGGAAAGCAGGTCCGACATCCTGGAGCAGGATGGTCCTGGAAACAAACAGCAGCGTTTACCTGTGTGTCTGTTTTCTGGGGAATCAGATTCTTCATCCTGCAGCAGGATGGTCCTGGAAACAAACAGTGCCGATTTTAAATGGATAGCAGGTGAGGATCCGCCCCTATTGACAAAGGGAGTTGAAGTCACTCTCCTTATACTAGCGTTCAGGTGAAGAGCAGGAAATGCTTACTTTGACACTGAAATGTTTAAACATTACGTTTTGAATACATTTAACACTTGTTTCAAATTCATTATATTAAATTCTAATGCGAACAACTAAAATCCATCCAATTATCATTGGAACATCCTATCATTGTCCCTTGTTGAATATGTAGCGACTGTTCACTGGTAATATGCTTTTTAAAATTTCTGAATCAGTTTGGAATGGGGCAAGTGCTGTCCCAGACCTAATCAAAGGGAATGAAGCCAGGCAATTGGTCGCAGTGTCAGGAGGCGGGCATTTTTGGAACAGTGGCCAGAAATCTCTCAGCTTCTCAGTTATATGGAAAGGAATAAAGAGAGTTCAGTGAACAAGTACTTGAACTGGGGGAAAGACGATTTCAATATCACAAGACAGTTTCCAGCAAACGTAGACTGGGATCAGTTCCTTACAGGTCAATCTATATTTGGAATCTGGATGTCTATTAAAGTGCCAGAGAGAGAATGCAGGGCCCGTTGGTTTTCTCTAGGAGTGAAGAGTAAGTTCGGCAAGTCCAGGGAACCCTGGAAGTCAAGAGGTATCGAGGGTTCCATAAAAGGGAGGAAAAGGAGTAAGTGGTATGTGCAGAGCACGGAAAATGAGGGAGGGCCTCAGCAAGCTGCTGAAAAACCAATCAGGAGGGAAAAGAGGGGCCACAACATAAAATTGGCAGACCACATTAAGGAAAACCGCAAGGCATTTTCTCAGTATGTTGGGTGCGAGAGGATGACCAGGGAAAAGTGGGGCCCATCAGAGCACAAAGGAACCTCTGTGCGAGGAGTCAGAGGACGTGGTTGAGGCCGAACATTATTTTTTCATCTTTATACACAGAGGGGAAACATTTTAAACCTGGAGATTTCAGCAGGAACAGTAAGATTCAAGAACACGTTAAGATCAATAAGAAGGAGGGATTGGATGTGTTAGCGGGAATATTGGTGCATAAACCCCCAGGGCCTGAAGCAATTATACCTCAGTCTTCTGTGGCAGTCACGGAAGGAGATTGCAGGGACACACTGAGGGAGATATCGACATCTTCGCCGAAGTGACCGTGGGATATCTAATGTGATCCCTTGATTCAAGAATGGCAGCAGGGAGTACTGAGGACTAACGTGAACCTGGGGTGCAAGTCCCTTGATCCCTGATGGAGCCGGTGCTGCTAGATATGTTAGTTTAGAAGACATACTGAATGCTTGCCTTCATTATCCAAGACATAGGCTATAGGAGCAGTGGGGTCCAGGCCCATCTCAGATCATTAGTTAATCCACAGATGGAATATTGTGTAAAGTCTGGTGGCCAAACTCTGGGATGGAATAATTCCACTGGAGAGGGCTGAGAGTGAGGTTCAGCAAGGAGTTGTCTGGAACGGGAAATTGCAGCCATTATGGAGAGACAGGGTAATCGGGGTTCACTTTCACTGGAGGCACGGAGGCTGAGGGAAAACTTCATAGAGATACACAAAATTATCAGAAAGGTAGACACGGTATATTGTCAGAATCTCTCCCAATGGCAGATGCGTGGCACAGTGGTTAGCACTGCTGTGTCACAGCACCAAGGAATCCGCTCAGATTCCTGGCGTTTGTCACTGTATGTGTGGAGTTAGCACGTTCTCCCCGTGACTGCCTGGGTTTCCTCCGAGTGCTCCAGTTTCTTCCCACAGTCAGAAAGACGTGCTGGTTAAGTTCATTGACCCGATCAGGCGCCGGAGTGTGGCGACTAGGGGAATTTCACAGTAATTAATTGTAGTGTTAACGTAAGCCTTACTAGTGACGATGAAGTAAACTTTTACTTCATGTGTCTCTGGCAGGTGGGCATGGGAACATGGAGAGGGGAAAGTGGTTAAGAGGGGATATGAGGAAATGTTATTTCACACACAAAATGGTGGGAATATGGAACAGGGGCCTGGACTAGCACTTTAATAGTCAAGGCATAATCCAATACGGATCAAGTGCTGGTAAAGGAGATGATTGCAGATTGGTAATTGATGGCCAGCATGGACATGATGGGCCGAAGGGACTGTTTATGTGCTGACTGACTCTGTAAATCTATGAGAGTTACTGGGAACAGACTAATGGAATAGATTGGAGCTTTGAATCAGAGGTTGTTATTAAGGATCGAATTAAGTTTTGGATAAGAGAATATATTCAGTTTATATTCTCTCCAGATGTAGGTTTAATGCATGAAGAAAGGCCCAAAAAATCCGAAACTGTCGACAATCTGAACACATGTTTGATGTAAGATGAAAAAAGTGGGAATGTCGGAGCAGAATGTATTTGTCCAACGCTCGAACCTCTGCTGACATTTAATGTCATCACCTTGTTTCTGCAATCAAACAAATTATTAACGAGCGATAAACGAAATAAAACTTTCCTATCGAGCAGGGAGAATTCTCAGGTAATATTTCCCCTTTTGGACAGGCGCGGATCAAGAACTTGGGGCAACGTCAGAGAATAAGACTATTTAAAATGATGATGAGTTCGAATTTCCACTCTCAGTGCGTCAGTAGCCTGTTGGTTTCTGTTTTCAGAGAGAGGTGGTGGCGTTGGGGATTGGGGGCGTTGGGGATTGGGGGCGTTGGGGATTGGGGGCGTTGGGGGCGTTGGGGGCGTTGGGGATTTTGGGGTGGGGGTGGGGACAGGGGAGAGTGGTAGGAATGGCGCTAATCCTCGAATACATTCCAAACTGATTCAGATATTTTTTTAAAAACATATTACCAAGGAACAGTCGCGACATTTTCAACTCGGGACAATGATAGGATGTTCCAATGATAATTTGATGGATTTTAATTGTTCGCATTAGAATTTAATTTAGTGAATTTGAAACAAGTGTTAAACATATTCAAAACGTAATGTTTCAACATTTCAGTGTCAAAATAAACATTACCTGCTCTTCACCTGAACGCTAGTACAAGGAGAGTGACTTCGACTTTTTCCGCTGAGGCTCGGGGAGAAAAAAACCAGAGGGCATGGGTTAAGGGTGAAAGGAGAAAAGTTTAAAGGGAATATTAGGGGGGACTTCTTCACGCAAAGAGTGGTGGGAGTGTGGAATGAGCTGCCGGATAAAGTGGTAAATGCGGGGTCACTTTTAACATTTAAGAAAAACTTGGACGGGTTCATGAATGAGAGGGGTGTGGAGGGATATGGTCCAAGTGCAGGTCAGTGGGACGAGGCATAAAATGGTTCGGCACAGACAAGAAGGGCCAAAAGGCCTGTTTCTGAGCTGTAATTTTCTATGGTTCTATGGTTCTAACTTCCTTTGTCAATAGGGGCGGATCCTCACCTGCTATCCACTTAAAACCGACACTGTTTGTTTCCAGGACCATTCTGTTGCAGGATGAAGAAGCTGATTCCCTGGAAACAGACACACAGGTAAACGCCGCTGTTTAATTCCGTGCAGGAGACGGGAACAGACTGCAATGAGGAAAATCGGGTCAGAAGTTGTCGGATTGTTTGAACCTTGGAAATTAAAGGAGAGTGTGTTAGCGGCTGAGATACAGCAAGCAGACTGAGATACAGAAAATTCAGTGGAGAGACTGGAACGGCAGAATGCTCAACGCTTTTCTTGAGTGAGGTGGGTGTTTAATTATTTGTTGATTTTTTTTCTCTCTGTGAGTTGATGAACAGTGTTTGAAGTTCTCTCTCCCAGTGTCTGTCTCCCGCACGGGCTCCTAGATTGTGTTGTATTATACACTTTATAACAGCAGCTTTAACTTTGCTGACAAAGGAGCATTTTCAATCTGGGTTGTGTCTCCTCTGTGGTTAAACAGCCTGACGCCAACTTGCTCCATCTGTTGTTTGTGACGCTTTCCAATTCCCTGGACACCAGCGAGTTTATTGCCCCCGAGACCGACTGAATAACATTTGTTTCACATTGTGTTGTTTGAGCGGTCAGTTTTAGCAGGTCCTTTGCTGAATTAATAATTTTAAACTAACTCTGAGCCTGCAGGAGGGACATAAATCAGCTTTTCCAAAACTAACTCTTGGCTCCGTATGAAACCGTGACTGAAGTGTCAAATATCCTCCCAGAGAAAATAGCTGGAGGGACATTGTCAAAAACCAGAACCTCAGTGAGTCAGGTTCAAACATGTAAAGAAAAAACCTTTTGCATTTCCAGACCAACACGTTAGTCACTGAGTTTTTATAGATACATTTCGGGAGCGAGTATGTGACATTCTCAAAGCCCCAACACAGCACAGAGCACTCAATCCCAGAAATATGTATTATGCTGCTTTTCTAATATTCCATTTGCAGGAAGTTCTCAAATACAGAATTACTGAATTCATCATTAAAATCACCAGACCCTATCGGATATGATCAGCATTATTATAAACAGGAGGTGGAATTTCAAGCTGTCCATTATTCACACCAATAAACTGTCATTCAGGAATGTGTTTGCCATTGAACCAAAGGACAGTTAATAATCATGCATTCCATTTCCTCACCGCTCAACCCTTCCCCCTCAGCCCTCAGCCCTCTCCCCTCAACCCTCTCCCCTCAACGCTCTCCCTCTCCCCTCAGCCCTCTCCCCTCAACCCTCTCCCCTCAACCCTCTCCCTCTCCCCTCAGCCCTCTCCCCTCAACCCTCTCCCCTCAGCCCTCTCCCCTCAGCCCTCTCCCCTCAACCCTCTCCCCTCAACCCTCAACCCTCTCCCCTCAACCCCCTCCCTCTACTCCCTCCCTCTCCCCTCAACCCTCTCCCTCTCCCCTCAACCCTCTCCCCTCAACACTCTCCCTCTCCCCTCAACCCTCTCCCCTCAACCCTCTCCCCTCAACACCCTCCCTCTCCCCTCAACCCTCTCCCTCACCCCTCAGCCCTCACCCTCTCCCCTCAACCTTCTCCCTCTCCCCTCAACCCTCTCCTACTCCCCTCAACCCTCTCCCCTCAACCCTCTCCCTCTCCCCTCAAGCCTCTCCCTCCACCCTCAACTCTCCCCCTCTCCCCTCAACCCTCAACCTCTCCCCTCAACACTCTCCCTCTCCCCTCAACCCTCTCCCTCACCCCTCAACCCTCTCACTCACCCCTCAACCCTCTCCCTCACCCCTCAACACTCTCCCTCTCCCCTCAACACTCTCCCTCTCCCCTCAACACTCTCCCGCTCCCCTCCGCACTGTCCCTCTCCGCTCCACTCTCAAACCACTCCCCTCAGCACCCACCCTCTCCCCTCAGCACTCTCCCTCTCCCCCCTCAACACTCTCCCTCTCCCCTCCACCCTCTCCCCTCAACACTCTCCCTCTCCCCTCATCCCTCTCCCTCCCCCTCAACACTCTCCCCTCTACCCTTTCCCTCTCCCCTCAACCCTTTCCCTCTCCCTCTGCCCTCAACCCTCTCCCTCTCCCCTCAACCCTCTCCCTCTCCCCTCAACCCTCTCCCCTCAACCCTCTCCCCTCAACCCTCTCCCTCTACCCTCAACATTCTCCCTCTCACCTCCACTCTCAACCCTCCCCACTCAGCACTCTCCCACCCCCTCAACCCTCTCCCTCTCCCCCTCAACACTCTCCCTCTCCCCCCTCAACATTCTCCCTCTCCCCTCCACACTCTCCCTCTCCCCTCCGCACTCTCCCTCTCCCCTTCACTCTCAAACCTCTCCCCTCAGCACCCACGCTCTCCCCTCAGCACTCTCCCGCTCCCCTCAGCAATCTCCCTCTCCCCTCAACCCTCTCCCCACAACCCTCTCCCTCCCCCCTCAACCCTCTCCCTCTCCCCTCAACCCTCAACCTCTCCCCTCAACCCTCTCCCACTCCCCTCAACCCTCTCCCTCAACCCTCTCCCTCTCCCCTCAACCCTTTCGCTCTCCCCTCAACCCTCTCGCTCTCCCCTCAACCCTCTACCCTCAGCACCCACCCTCTCCCCTCAGCACTCTCCCTCTCCCCTCAAACCTTTCCCTCTCCCCTCAACCCTCTCCCTCTCCCCTCAAACCTCTCCCTCTCCTCTCAACCCTCTCCCTCTCCCCTCACCCCTCTCCCTCCCCCCTCAACTCTCTCCCCTCAGCACTCTCCCTCTCCCCTCAACCCTCTCCCTCTCCCCTCAACCCTCTCCCTCTCCACTCAACCCTCTCCCTCTCCCCTCAACACTCTCCCTCTCCCCACAACCCTCTCCCTCTCCCCCCTCAACCCTCCCCCTCTCCCCTCAACCCTCTCCCTCACCCCTCAACCCTCTCCCTCACCCCTCAACCCTCTCCCTCACCCCTCAACACTCTCCCTCTCCCCTCAACACTCTCCCTCTCCCGTCCGCACTGTCCCTCTCCCCTCCACTCTCAAACCTCTGCCCTCAGCACCCACCCTCTCCCCTCAGCATTCTCCCTCTCCCCCTCAACCCTCTCCCTCTCCCCTCCACCCTCTCCCTCTCCCCTCAACAATCTCCCTCTCCCCTCAACCCTCTCCCTCCCCCTCAACACTCTCCCCTCTACCCTTTCCCTCTCCCCTCAACCCTCTCTCTCTCCCTCTGCCCTCAACCCTCTCCCCTCAACCTTCACCCTCTACCCTCAACATTCTCCCTCTCACCTCCACTCTCAACCCTCAGCACTCTCCCTCCCCGCTAAACACTCTCTCTCACCCCTCAACCCTCTCCCTCTCCCCCCTCAACGCTCTCCCTCTCCCCTCCACACTCTCCCTCTCCCTTCCGCACTCTCCCTCTCCCCTCCACTCTCAAACCTCTCCCCTCAGCACCCACGCTCTCCCCTCAGCACTCTCCCGCTCCCCTCAGCAATCTCCCTCCCCCCTCAACCCTCTCCCTCCCCCTCAACCCTCTCCCTCTCCCCTCAACCCTCTCCCCTCAACCCTCTCCCTCCCCCCTGAACCCTCTCCCTCGCCCCTCAACCCTCTCCCTCTCCCCTCCGCCCACCCCCTCTCCCCTCAACCCTCTCCCCTCAGCACTCTCCCTCTCCCCTCAGCACTCTCCCTCTCCCCTCAACACGCTCCCTCCCCTCAACCCTCTCCCCTCAACCCTCTCCCTCCCCCTCAACCCTCTCCCTCACGCCTCAACCCGCTCCCTCTCCCCTCAACACGCTCCCTCTCCCCCTCAACACTCGCCCTCACCCCTCAATCCTCTTCCCTCAGCACCCTCGCTCTCCCCTCAACCCTCTCCCTCACCCCACAACCCTCTTGATCTCCCCTCAACCCTCTCCCTCTCCCCTCAGCACCCTCGCTCTCCCCTCAACCCTCTCGCTCACCCCACAACCCTCTCGCTCTCCCCTCAACCCTTTCGCTCTCCCCTCTCAACACTCACCTCTCCCCTCAACACTCTTCCTCTCCCCTCAGCTCTCTCCCTCTCCCCTCCACTCTCAACCCTCTCCACGCAGCACTCTCCCTCTCCACCCTCCACACTCTCCCTCTCCCCCTCAACACTCTCCCTCTCCCCTCAACCCTCTCCCCTCAACCCTCTCCCTCTCCACCCTCAACACTCTCCCTCTCCCTGAACACTCTCCCTCTCCCCTCAACCCTCTCCCTCGCCCCTCAAACCTCTTCCTCTCCCCTCAACACTCTCCCTCTCCACTCAACCCTCTCCCTCTCCCCTCAACCCTCTCCCTGTCCCCTCAGCACTCTCCCAGGGGTGGCACGGTGGCACAGTGGTTGGCACTGCTGCCTCACAGCGTCACGTGCCCGGGTTCAATTCCGGGCTTGGGTCACTCTCTGTGTTTCCCCCGTGTCTGCGTGGGTTTCCTGTTGTTCTCCAGTCCCCTCGCAATGTCTCAGAGACTTACTGTCGAGGTGAGTTGACCCGTACAGGTGCCGGCGTCTGACAACTCGGGGAATTTCACAGCAACTTCATTGCAGTGTCAATGTACGCCTTATTTGTGACTAATCAGTAAACTTTACCTCTCCCCTCCACACACTCTCTCTCCCCTCAACACTTCCCCTCTCTCGCAACCCCCCCCCCCTGAACTCAGCACACCCCGACACACATCAACACTCCCATATTTACACTCCCCCGTCACATTCACACTCCCCCTCTCACATTCACACTCCCCCTCTCACATTCACACTGCCCCTCTCACATTCACACTCCCCCTCTCACATTCACACTCCCCCTCTCACATTCACACTCCCCCTCTCACATTCACACTCCCCCTCTCACATTCACACTCCCCCTCTCAAATTCACACTCCCCCTCTCGCATTCACACTCCCCCTCTCACATTCACACTCCCCCTCTCACATTCACACTCCCCCCCTCACATTCACACTCCCACTCTCACATTCACACTCCCACTCTCACATTCACACTCCCCCTCTCACATTCACACTCCCACTTTCACATTCACACTCCCACTCTCTCTCTGTGACCCTGTGTGTATCTCTGATTCTCTCTCTGTGTTCCTGTGTGTATCTGTGATTCTCTCTGTGTCCCTGTGTGTTTCTGTGATTTTCTCTGTGTTCCTGTGTGTATCTGTGATTCTCTCTCTGTGTCCCTGTGTGTATCTGTGATTCTCTCTCTGTGTCCCTGTGTGTATCTGTGTTTTTCTTTCCCTTTCTGTCCCTGAACAGTTCTTTAAAAGCAAAGATAACTGAATGAATGATGCGGATATCGCCTTAAACATTCCCTCTGTCCACCTCTGTGCAGGTTTCCAGCAATGTGTACTGTCTACAAACTGCAGGGAAGAAGCATTTCCCTCCTGTGACGGCTCCTTACACACCTCCAATCTGTAACCTGGAAGGACAAGGATGTGAGAAACATTACAACGTCACCACCTGAAAGTTCATCTCCGAATCACACACCATCCTGATTTGGAATCTATCTCGTCGTTTCTTCACTGTCGCTGAGTCAAATCCAGTAAATCCCTCCTGAACTGCAAGGCCAGCAGGAATGAACCATCACATATTGCCCTTGAGAATGTGATGGTGAGCTGCTTTTTGACATTGCTGCTGTCCATTGGGTGTTGTGGAGGAAGTGTCTGGATTTGACTCAGTGACAGCAATGGAACAGTGATAGCGTTCCAAGTCAGCATGGTGTGTGGATTGGAGGTGATGCTGCTGGTGATGTTCTCAGTTTCTGCTCTGTCTAGGAATAGTGTTTACTGGTTAGGAAGGTGCTGTTGAAGGAGTCTTGGTGAGTTCGTGCAGTGGATCTTGTTAGTGTGACAGACTGCAGTCCCTGTACAATGGTGATGGAGGAGGTTAATGTTTATTAGATGTGATGGGTGACACTTTAGTTCCCCTCTGTACCTGTGGTTAGCTGTGTTTGCTTTTCTCTCAGTCCATCTTTGCCTCTCGGTTGCATTCTGTCTCTCTCCCCAGTCTGTATCTGTGAATCTCCCGCACTCCCACAATCGCCGTGCAAATAGATTTCCCATTCACCATACCATTTTTCACATGCGATTCCTATGTGTATGTGTCATTCCCTCTTTGTGTCCCTGTGTGCATCAACGATTTTCTCTCTGTGTCCATGTGTGTATCTGTGATTCTCTCTGTGTCCCTGTGTGTATCTGTGATTCTCTCTCTGTATGTCCCTGTGTGTATCTGTGATTCTCTCTGTGTCCCTGTGTGTATCTGTGATTCTCTCTCTGTGTGTCCCTGTGTGTATCTGTGATTCACCCTCTGTCTCCCTGTGTATATCTGTGATTCTCTCTCTGTGTGCCCCAGTGTGTAGCTGTGATTCTCTCTCTCTGTGTCCCTGTGTGTTTCTGTGATTTTCTCTGCGTTCCTGTGTGTATCTGTGATTCTCTCTCTGTGTGTCCCTGTGTGTATCTGTGATTCTCTCTCTGTGTGTCCCTGTGTGTATCTGTGATTCTCTCGCTGTGTCCCTGTGTCCACCTCTGTGTTCCACAGGAGCAGGCTGAGGAGTAAGAAAAAAATGCCAGGCAAGATGTTGGAATGCTCCTCTTGCAGGATGTGGGAGATCAGGGAGACCTCCGGTATCTCTGACGACAGCACCTGCAAAAGATGCTTTCAGCTGCAGCTGCTAGCAAAGCGTGTTAGGGAACTGGAGAAGGAGCTTGATGACCTCCATCTAATTCGGGAGAATGAGGAGTTTATAGACAGTAGCTTGAGGGAGATAGTTACACCTAAGCAGCAGAGCACAGGAAATTGGGTTACTGTAAGGAGAGGAAATGGCAGTGTGAAAGGACAGACAGAGCAGGGTTCCCCTGTGGCCATACCCCTCCACAACAGGTATACTGAATTGGATACTGTTGTGGGAGATGCTTTACCTGGGACAAGCTGCGACAGCTGGGACTCTGATACTGAGTCTGGTTCGACAGCGCAAAAGGGTGGGATGAAGAAGAGGAGAGCAGTAGTGATAGGGGACTCAATGGTCAGAGGTACGGACAGGAGGTTCTGTGGTCGGGACAGAGACTCCCGCATGGTTTGTTACCTCCCAGGTGCCAGGGTCAGCGATGTCTCTGATCGCGTGCACAGCGTTCTAAAGTGGGAAGGTGATCAGCCAGATGTCGTGGTACACGTCGGTACACGTGGGAAGGAAGAGTGAGGAGGTCCTAAAGAGTGAGTACAAAGAGCTTGGAAGGAAGTTAAAAAGCAGGACCCCGAGGGTAGTCATCTCAGGATTGCTACCTGAGCCACATGCCAGTGAGGGCAGGAGTAGGATGCTCGGGCGGATAAACACGTGGCTGAGGAACTGGTGCAGGGGGCAGGGTTTCCAATTCTTGGATCATTGGGACCTCTTTTGGGGCAGGTGGGACCTGTACAAGAGAGACGGGTTACACTTAAACTACAAGGGAACCAATATACTTGCAGGGAGATTTGCTAGTGTTATTGGGGAGCGTTTAAACTAGATTTGCAGGGGGATGGGAACCAGAGTGCCAGAGCAGATAGTGGAGCTGGGGTCAAAAGACAGGTTAGTTCAAGCAAAATCACAAATGGAAGGGGAGAGTGTGGTGGAAATAATTTTTTGTGGTGTGTCTATTTCAATGCCAGGAGTATTGCGGGGAAGGCAGATGAGCTGAAGGCGTGGATTGACACGTGGAAATATGACATTATAGTCATTAGTGAAACTTGGCTACAGGAGGGGCAGGACTGGCAGCTCAATGTTCCAGGGTTCCAATGTTTCAGGCGGGATAGAAGCAGAGGGATAAAAGGTGGGGGGGTGGCATTGTTGGTCAAGTGACACAATCCCCAAGGATCACTCTAAATCGTTACACAATCCCCAAGAATGACGCTAAAAAGTGACACAATCCTCAAGGATCACCCTAAATAGTGACACAATCCCAAAGGATCACTCGAAATCGTGACACAATTCACAAGGATCGTTTTAAATAGTGACAGAATCCACAACGATCACTCTAAATAGTGACACAATCCCCATGGATCACTCCAAATAGTGACACAATCCCCAAGGATCACTCTAAATAGTGACACAATCCCCAAGGATCACTCACAATAGTGACACAATCCCCAAGGATGACTCTAAATAGTGTGATCCTTGGGGATTGTGTCACTATTCTGCGTGATCCTTGGGGACTGTTTCAATATTGAGAGTGATCCTTGGGGATTGTGTCACTATTTACAGTGATCCTTGGGGATTGTGTCACTATTTAGAATGATCCTTGGTGATTGTGTCACTATTTAGAGTAATCCTTGGGAATTGTGTCACCATTTACAGTGATCCTTGGGGATTGTGTCACTATTCAGAGTGATCCTTGGGGATTGTGTCACTTTTTAGAGTGATCCTTTGGGATTGTGTCACTATTTAGAGTGATCCTTGGGGATTGTGTCACTATTTAGAGTGATCCTTGGGGTTTGTGTCACCATTTAGAGTGATCCTTGGGGATTGTGTCACTATTTAGAGTGATCCTTGGGGATTGTGTCACTATTTAGAATGATCCTTGGGGTTTGTGTCACTATTTAGAGTGATCCTCGTGGATTGTGTCACGATTTAGAGTGATCCTTGGGGATTGTGTAATTATTTAGAGTGATCCTTGGGGATTGTGTCACTATTTAGAGTGATCCTTGGGTATTGTGTCACTATTTAGAGTGATCCTTGGGGATTGTGCCACTATTCTGCGTGATCATTGGGGATTGTTTCAATATTGAGAGTGATCCTTGGAGAATTTGTGACTAATTTGAGTGGTCCTTGTGAATTGTGTCACAGTTTAAAATGATCCTTGTGGATTGTGTCACTATTTAGAGTGATCCTTGTGGATTGTGTAACGATTGAGCGTGATCCTTGTGGATTGTGTCATTATTTAGAGTGATCCTTGGGGATTGTGTCACTATACAGAGTGATCCTTGTGGATTGTGTCATTATTTAGAGTGTCCTTGGCGATTGTGCCACTATTTTGAGTGATCCTTGTGGATTGTATCACTATTTAGAGTGATCTTTGGGGATTGTGTCTCTATCGAGAGTGATCCTTGGGCATTGTGTCACTATTTAGAGCGATCCTTGGGGATTGTGTCACTATTTACAGTGATCCCTGGGGATTGTGTCAGTATTTAGAGTGATCCTTGGGGATTGTGTCATTATTTAGAGTGATCCTTGGGGATTGTGTAACTATTTAGAGTGATCCTTGGGGATTGTGTCACTATTTAGAGTGAACCTTGGGATTTGTGTCACTATTTAGAGTCATCCTTGGGGATTGTGTCACTATTGTGAGTGATCCTTGGGGATTGTGTCACTATTTAGAGTGATCCTTGGGGATTGTGTCACTATTTAGAGTGATCCTTGGGGATTGTGTCACTATTTGGAGTGATCCTTGGGGATTGTGTCACGATTTAGAGTGATCGTTGTGGATTGTGTCACTATTTAAAACGATCCATGTGGATTGTGTCACGATTTCGAGTGATCCTTTGGGATTGTGTTACTATTTAGGGTGATCCTTGAAGATTGTGTCACTTTTTAGAGTCATTCTTGGGGATTGTGTAACGATTTAGAATGATCCTTGGGGATTGTGTCACGATTTAGAGTGATCCTTGGGGATTGTGTCACTTGACCAACAATGCCAAACCCCCACCTTTTATCCCTCTGCCTCTATCCCGCCTGAAACATTGGAACCCTGGAACATTGAGCTGCCAGTCCTGCCCCTCCTGCAGCCAAGTTTCACTAATGGCTATAATGTCATATTTCCACGTGTCTATCCACGCCTTCAGCTCATCTGCCTTCCCCACAATACTCCTGGCATCGAAATAGACACACCTCAAAATATTACTTCCACCACACTCTACCCTTCCATTTGTGATTTTGCTTGAACTAACCTGTCTTTTTACCCCTGCTCCACTATCTGCTCTGGCACTCTGGTTCCCATCCCCCTGCAAATCTAGTTTAAACGCTCCCCAATAACACTAGCAAATCTCCCTGCAAGTATATTGGTTCCCTTGTAGTTTAAGTGTAACCCGTCTCTCTTGTACAGGTCCCACCTGCCCCAAAATAGGTCCCAATGATCCAAGAATTGGAAACCCTGCCGCCTGCACCAGCTCCTCAGCCACGTGTTTATCCGCCCGAGCATCCTACTCCTGCCCTCACTGGCATGTGGCTCAGGTAGCAATCCTGAGATTACTACCCTCGGGGTCCTGCTTTTTAACTTCCTTCCAAGCTCTTTGTACTCACTCTTTAGGACCTCCTCACTCTTCCTTCCCACGTCATTTGTACCGATGTGTACCACGACATCTGGCTGATCACCTTCCCACTTTAAAACGCTGTGCACGTGATCAGAGACATCGCTGACCTTGGCACCTGGGAGGCAACAAACCATGCGGAAGTCTCTGTCCCGACCACAGAACCTCCTGTCCGTACCTCTGACCATTGAGTCCCCTATCACTACTGCTCTCCTCTTCTTCATCCCACCCTTTTGCGCTGTCGAACCAGACTCAGTATCAGAGTTCCGGCTGTCGCAGCTTGTCCCAGGTAAAGCATCTCCTACAACAGTATCCAATTCAGTATACCTGTTGTGGAGGGGTATGGCCACAGGGGAACCCTGCTCTGCCTGTCCTTTCACACTGCCATTTCCTCTCCTTACAGTCACCCAATTTCCTGTGCTCGGCTGCTTCGGTGTAACTATCTCCCTAAAGCTACTGTCTATAAACTCCTCATTCTCCCGAATTAGATGGAGGTCATCAAGCTCCTTCTCCAGTTCCCGCTTTGCTAGCAGCTGCAGCTGAATGCATCTTTTGCAGGTGCTGTCGTCAGGGATACCGGAGGTCTCCCTGATCTCCCATATCCTGCAGGAGGAGCATTCCAACATCTTGCCTGGCATTTTTTTTACTCTGGGGAAAAACAAGAATGCACCTTAAACCTATGTCCTCTCGTACTTGCCGTCTCTACCCTCAGAAAGGGCATCTGACTCTCCACTCGATCCATGACACTCATAATCTTGTAAACCTCTATCAGGTCGCCCCTCAACCTCCGTTGTTCCAGTGAAAACAAACCGAGTTCATCCAATCTCTCCTCATAGCTAATACCATCCAGAGCAACCAACATTCAGGTAAACCTCTTCTGTACCCTCCCCACGGCATCCACATCCTTCTGTGGTGTGGCAACCAGAATTCTACATCAATATTTTAAATGTGACCGAACTAAGTTTCTGTACAGCTGCAGCATGACCTGCCAATTTGTAAACTCAATGCCCCGACCGATGAAGGCGAGCTTGCCGTCTGTCTTCTTGACGACCTTATCCACCTGTGTTACCACTTTCATTGATCGGGGGATATATACGCCCAGGTCTCTCTGCTGTCAATACTCCTAAATGGTTATTTCGTTAACTGTATAATTCCTACATGTATTAAACCTTCCAAATTGCATCACCTCACATTTATGTGGATGAAACTCCATCTGCCATTTTTCCACCAAAGTTTTCAACCAGTCTATATCCTGCTGTATCCTCTGACAATCCTCTTCACTCCTGCAACTCCACCAATTTCTGCGTCGTCTGCGAACTTACCAATCAGACCAGCTGCATTTTCCTCCAAATCATTTGCAATAAACAACGAAGAACAAAGGCCCCAGAACTGTGTAACACCGCTAGTCACAGCCTTCCAATCAGAAAAGCCACCACCTACTCTTACACCCTGCCTTCTATGGCCAAGCCAATTCTGTATCCATCTTGCCAGCTCTCCTCCGATTCCGTGTGACTTCACCATTTTTTTGCCATTCCAGCATGAGGTATCTTGTCAAAGCCTTGACTGAAGTCCATGTCCACAACATCCACAGCCTTTGCCTTATCTATCATCTTCGTCACTTGCTCGAAAAACTACATCAAGATCTTGTGGCTCGACCTTTCCTTCAGAAAACCATCTTGCCCGTCGCTAATACGTCCACTTATTTCCAATTGGCAGTAAAACTGTCTCGAAGAATCCTCTCCAATAATTTCTCTACCACTGACATAATGGTCATCTGACTGTAATTACCTGGATTATCCTTGCTACCCTTCTTAAACAGAGGAACAACATAGGCTATTCTCCAATTTTCTGGGACTTCCCCTGCAGCCAGTGAGGATACACAGATTTCTCTCAAGGCCCCAGCCTCCTCCCTTGCCTCTCTCAGTATTCTGGGGTAGATCCTATCAGGCCCTGGGGACTTGTCAACCTGAATGTTTTCAAGACCTGCAATATTTCCTCCTTTTTGATCTCAACATGACTCAAACTACCGACACACCCTTTCCCAGACTCATCATCCACCAAGCCCTTTTCTTTGGTGGATACTGACGCAAAGTATTCATTTAACACCTCACCCATTTCGTCCGGCTCCACGTATGGATTTATATATATATATATATATATATATATATATTATATAAACCTTGGGATTTTCCTGAATCCTGCAGGCCAATGAGTTTTCATGATCCGTTTAATCCCTCCTGACTCCTTGCTTCAGTTTCTTTCTGCTTTCCTTGTATTCCACATTTGCTCCGTGTGTTTCCAGCCTCCTCACCTTGACAAATGCTTCCTTTTTCCCATTGACGAGGCTCAAAATGTCTCCCATTACGGAAAGTTCCCGAAACGTGCAATATTGATCCTTCATCCTGACAGGAATGTGTCGGTCCTCAATTCCTATCAACTTACACTTCAATGCCACCCACATGAACAAGGAACAAAGAACAGAACAGCACGGGAACAGGCCCTTCGGCCCTCCAAGCCTGCGCCGCTCATGTGCCCAGCTAGACCATTCGGTTGCATTCCTCTATTCCCAGTCTGTTCATGTGGCTATCGAGATAAGTCTTAAACGATCCCAGCGTGTCCGCCTCAATCACCTTGCTTTTTTTTGGCAGTGCATTCCAGGCCCCCACCACCCTCTGTGTAAAATATATCCCCCTGACATCTGTGTTGAACCTTGCCCCCCTCACCTTCAACCCGTGACCCCTTGTGTTCGTCACCACCAACCTGGGAAAAAGCTTCCCACTGTTCACCCTATCTATGCCCTTCGTAATTTCATTCACCTCTATTAGGTCGCCCCTCATCCTCTGTCTTTCCAGGGAGAACAACGTCAGTTTACCCAATCTCTCCTCATAGGTAAGACCCTCCATACCAGGCAACATCCGAGTACTCTCTGTACTCTCTCCAAAGCCTCCACGTCCTTTTGGTAGTGTGGCGACCAGAACTGGACGCAGTATTTCAAATGTGGCCGAACCAACGTTCTATACAGCTGCAACATCATATGCCAACTTTTATATTCTATGCCCCGTCCAATAAAGGCAAGCATGCCATATATCTTCTTGACCACCCTCTCCACCTGTGCTGCCACCTTTAAGGGTCTGTGGACTTGTCCACCCAGGTCCCTCTGTGTGTCGAGACTCCTGATGGTTCTGCCATTTATTGTATAGCTCCCCCTTACATTCGATCTCCCGAAATGCCAGACGTTGATTTGCCCTCAAACATCTGCCCCCAATCTACATCCTTCAGTTCCTGCCAAACACTGTTGTAATTAGACTTCTTCCAATTTAGCATCTTCACTTGAGGACTACACTTATCTCTATCCATCAGTACCTTGAAGCTTACTGTTATGGTCACTGTTCCTGATCTGCTCCCCTGCTGAAACCTCGACCACCTGGCTGGACTCATTCCCCAATAGCAGGTCCAGTATGGCCCCTTCTCTAGTTGGACTATCTACATACTGTTTGATGAAGCCCTCCTAGATGGTCCTTACAAACTCTGCCCCATTACCCCAGGACGAAGTGAGTCATGGTAATACAGGTGAAGTTAAAATCACCCATCACAACAACCCTGTTACTTTTACACCTTGCCGAAATCTGCCTCCATATCTGTTCCTCTATCTCCCGCAGGCCCTTGGGGGGCGTGTAGGAAACTCCCAACATTGTAATTACACTCTTCCTATTCCTGAGCTCTTCCCACATTGTTTCGCTGTCTGAGCACTCCGAGTTGTCCTCCTGCACTGCAGCTGCGACATTCCCCTTAAGCTTTTTCCCAGGTCGGAGGTGACGATCACGAGGGGTCACGGGCTCAAGCTGAGAGGGGCGAAGTATGACTCAGACATCAGAGGGACGTTTTTTACACAGAGGGTGGTGGGGGCCTGGAATGCGCTGCCAAGTAGGGTGGTGGAGGCAGGCACGCTGACATCGTTTAAGACTTACCTGGATAGTCACATGAGCAGCCTGGGAATGGAGGGATACAAACGATTGGTCTAGTTGGACCAAGGAGCGTCACAGGCTTGGAGGGCCGAAGGGCCTGTTTCCTGTGCTGTACTGTTATTTGTTCTAACCAGTAGTGCAACTCCACCACCCCTTTTACATGCCCCTCTGTCCAGCCTTAAGCATCTGTATCCGCGAATGTCAAATCGTCAATCCTGTCCTTCCCTTAACCAAGTCTCTGGAATGGCAACAACATCAAAGTTCCAAATAATAATCCAAGCTCTAAGTTCATCTGTATTACCTGCAAAACTTATCGCATTGAAGCAAATGCACTTCAGTCCACCAGGCCCTCTTTGATCAGCCACCATTCCCTGACAGGTACAGCATGGGGATCGGTATAGAGCAAAGCTCCCTCTACATTGCCCCCCCCATCAAATACTCCCAGGACAGCTACAGCATGGGGATAGATACAGAGTAAAGCTCCCTCTACACTGTCCCCATCAAACACTGCCAGGGCAGGTACAGCACGGGGTTTGATGCAGAGTAAAGCTCCCTCGACACTGTCCCCATCAAGCACACCCTGGACAGGTACAGCACGGGGTTAGATACAGAGTAAGGCTCCCTCTACACTGTCCCCACCAAACACTCCCAGGACAGGTACAGCACGGGGTTAGATACAGAGTAAGGCTCCCTCTACACTGTCCCCCATCTAACATTCTCAGGAGAGGTACAGCACGCGTTGAGGTACAAAGTAAAGCTCCATCCACACTGCCCCCACCAAACACTCCCAGGACAGGTACAGCACGGGGTTAGATACAGAGTAAGGCTCCCTCTACACTGTCCCCCATCAAACAATCTCAGGACAGGTGCAGCACGGGGTTAGGTACAGAGTAAAGCTCCATCTACACTATCCCCATCAAACACTCCCAGGACAGGTACAGCATGGGTTTCGGTACAGAATAAAGCTGCTTCTACACTGTCCCCCATCAAACACTCCCAGGACAGATACAGCACGGGGTTAGATACAGAGTAAAGCTCCCTCGACACTGTCCCCATCAAACACTCCCAGGACAGATACAGCACGGGGTGAGATACAGAGTAAAGCTCCCTCTACACTGTCCCCATCAAACACTCCCAGGACAGGTACAGCACGGGGTTAGATGCAGAGTAAAGCTTCCTCTACACCGTCCCCATCAAATGCTTTTGGCAATTTCCCTTCATAATCTTTGCCTGCAGCACAGTCTGAGCGTGAGTCTGTGGCTGTGAGTGTGATTGTGTGCCTATCTTGTGCTGTGTGGGAGATTTCAGAATCTAACAGAAGCTTCCCTTCCTTGCCTTCTCCTGTCCTATCTTCTCCTTGACATCCAAAGCGCACCTCATGTTGAAAGCTCGAATCATTGAAACAGACTGTATTCATGTTTTTGTCAGTGAGGAAATTGCAGAACCACAGACCAATAGCAGGTGCATTCAGCCAGTGCAAAGCCCAATGTAGTTTATTTTGGAATGCTACAATATTGTTCCACTCAGTACACTGCGTGCCTTAATGCTGCAGAAAGATTTTACCATATCTATTCTGATCACATTGGCAACATTTCACTGGGTCAATGTTCCCAACAATTTCTAAATCTTTCCACACAGCAATCTCTCAGTTTCAGCATGTGTTTCCGTGTTTGTTTCTCCCTGGTTTGTGTGGATTCTCTGATAGATTCCTCGTCCTTATCCTCCATATGTGCAGTTGTCCACACCCCATGTCCCTGTCCTGCTCCCAAACGCAGCATCCCATTGCAATAAGGCAGGTGATACAGGAGTGTTTCAGTGAGTGCAGAAGGTGAGTTCTGATTCTGACCCAGCTGTGTGGGTTTGCTGGGTTAACCCCACCATCCAGTGACAGTTGAATCAGGGCATTTATTGTTAGAAATCTAAGTGTTAATCAGTCACTCTTTGTGTCTCTGCCTACATGTTTGCATGCCTCTGTCTGTGTGTGCCTCTCTGTGTCTGAGTGTTTTTTTGTGTTCATGTTTTAATAAGTGCCAATTTGCCGTAATGTTCCAGCTTAATATACTTGTTTCTGAATCTCAAACAGCCTGCGGTCCATTGCAAATCCACAATAATGTTTAAATTGGTCAATATCTCCCCGTCTCTCTGTGACTCTCTCTGTTCCTCACTTGCTCAATTTGTCCATCTCCGTCCCAGCGAGAAGCATGAAATACTGCAGAACTCTCACCCACTCTCTGAGTCTCTCTCAATCTCTCCCTCTCTCTTTCTTTCTCTCTCTAAATCTCTCAAACTCTCTCTGTCTCACACACACTGTTGGTTGTGTTCCTCGATTACAGGAATTCTGAAGGCCATGCAAACCAGTAAAATACTTGCAGCGAGTCCCCACAACATGAGGGAGTGGAGAGAGAAAAGGGATGTGTTACCAATCTCACTGTGGACTGTATATCGATTGTGACTGTCTTCAAAACTGCCCATAAGTCTGTTAACACTTCATTGATTCAGATTAAATTAAAACTGACCTGTATTCTCCCCAGTTGCGTTCTGTTAACTCCCCTGGATTCCACAAACACCTGTCTCCACAACTGTCAATCCCTCTCCCCAACTCTCCCTCTCTCCCTCCCTCACCCCCTGGGAAATAAGGAAAGGCAGGTGACAGAAGTGTTAGTGAGGGATCACTTTGGGACCAGTGACCATAATTCCATTAGTTTTAAGATAGCTATGGGGAATGATAGGTCTGGCCCAAAGCTTAAACTTCTAAATTGGGGCAAGGCCAATTTTGATGGTATCAGGCAGGATCTTTCAACAGTTAATTGGGGGAGTCTGCGGGAAGGCAAAGGGGTGTCTGATAAGTGGCAGGCTTTCAAATGTGTGTTAACCAGGGTTCAGGGTAAGCACATTCCTCTTGGAGTGAAGGGCAAGGCTGGTAGAAGTAGGGAACCCTGGATGACTGGGGTTCTTGAGGTCCTGGTCAAGAAGAAGAAGGAGACCATGACATGCACAGGCAGCTGGGATCAAGTGAATCCCTTGAATAGTATAGGGGTTTAGGAGTAGAGTTGAGAGAAATCAGGGGGGCAAAAAGGGTACACAAGATTGTTTCGGCAGACAAGTCAAAGGAGAATCCAAAGAGCTTCTACAAATACATAAAGACCAAAAGAGTAACTAGGGAGAGAGTTGTGTCTCACGAAGATCAACAGGGTCATCTATGTGCGGATCCACAAGAGTTGGGGAGATCCTAAATGAATATTCCTCATCATTATTCACTTTTGAGAAAAGTATGGATGTGAGGGAACTTGGGGAAATAAATAGTGAAGTCTTGAGGAGTGCACATATAACGGAGAAGGAGGTGCTGGAAGTCTTAAAGCACATCAAGGTAGATAAATTCCCTGATGAAGTGTATCCCAGGACGTTGTGGGAGGCTAGGGAGGAAAATGCGGTTCCCCGAGCAGAGACATTTGAATAATTGATAATCACATGTGAGATGCCTGAAGATTGGAGGGTGGCAAATGTTGTGCCTTTGTTTAAAAAGGGCTGCAGGGAAAAGCCTGGGTGCTACAGGCCGGTGAGCCTCACATCTGTGGTGGGTCAGTTTTTGGAAGGTATTTTGAGAGACAGGATCTATAGGCATTTAGAGACGCATGGACTGATTAGGAACAGTCAGCATGGCTTTGCGAGTGGAAAATCATGTCTCACAAATTTGATTGAGTTTTTTGAAATGGTAACCAAGGAGGTAGATGAGGGCAGTGCAGTTGATGTTGTCTACATGGACTTTCGCAAGGCCTTTGACAAGGTACCTCATGGTAAGTTGTTGAGTAATGTTAAATCTCACGGGATCCAGGCTGAGGTAGCTAAATGGAAACAAAATTGGCTTGATGACAGAAGACAGAGGGTGGTTGTAAAGGTTTGGTTTTGAAACTGGAGGACTGTGACCAGCGGAGTGCCTCGGGGATTGGTGCTGGGTCCACTGTTATTTGTCATTTATATTAACGATTTAGATGAGAAGATAGGGAGGCATGGTTGGTAAGTTTGCAGATGACACCAAGATTGGTGGCAGAGTGGACAGTGAAGAAGGTTACCTCGGATTGCAACGGGATCTTGGTCAATTGGGCCAGTGAGCTGACAAATCGCAGATGGAGTTGAATTTAGATCAATGTAAGGTGATGCATTTTGGTAGATTGTACCAGGGCAGGACTTATTCAGTTAATGGCAGAGCGTTGGGGAGAGTTACAGAACAAAGAGATCTCGGGGTTTAAAAAGAAGGGCGGCATGGACAAGTTGGTCGGAAAGGCCTGTTTCCATGCTGTAAACCTCTTCAATTCTGTGACTCTCCCTTAGTCGCCACGGCTCTCCCAGCCTTGCCCTTTTTCTTCCCACCCTCGCCCCCTCTCTCCCTCCCTCGCGCCCTCTCTCCCTCCCTGGCCCCCTCCCTCTCTCCCTCATCGCCTCTCTCCCACTAAGAGGTGATGTGTTTGGATCTGCTGCAGGGTCTGAATTTTCTGAGAAGTCCCATTGTTGTTGAGCTGCAGTAGATTGAGGGATGGAATATTATTTTGGAAATTAAGTAGTTCCAGATTTTTGATTCTTGGAATTTTGCAATTTATGCTCATCCATTTTAATCGTTTTCATGAATAGAAATACTTCCGTAAGGAACTCAAGGGCACACTGATCAATGAAACTATTGGGTTGAGTGAAATCTTGTACATTGTGAGTGAAATCTCCATCTCATGGAGCTGCCTCCATCTTTGATTTTGGAAGAGTTTAAAAACAGGAGAAGTTTGATTTAGTTTTAGTTTTTAATGTTTCTTTGTCAGTGAATGATGTGAAATATCTCGATAGCTCTGTCTTCTATTGAAAAGGAACAAGCGTCAGCTAATTCCTGACATTTAAACAACACAAAAACCCAGCAGAATTCTCTGCTTTTTCCAAAAACAATTGTAAGTTGTCCACATTTGTATGAATCTAGAAATGAACTCCACTGATTTTCTTTCCTGATTGATATGGTTCCTTTGAAGCTGTGTTGCTGCCTCGAACTTTCTGTCAATTTGATCCCTGAATCCTTAAACTCCTGGAAATAATTCAGACACTTTTGATTTCTATATGGTTCGGAAACATAATGTTCTGATGACTGAGTTTCATGGAATTTATTTCCAATTCGAATATCCAATTTACATGCTTATAATTTATTATTGTTGTGTTATTGTATTTAGTTGCATTCTTCCACGATGGTTATTCTCATTCTCAATTTGGATTATTTCATAAATATTGAAGTTATAATTGTGTTTCCTGATCCCATATTGTTGATGTAAATGGTGAAAGACATTGATCCCAGCGCTGATCCTTGTGGAAAACCACTTCTCACCTTCCAGTGTTGTCCAAACCTGTGTGTTTTACCCTCTGTCGCGAATAAAGACATAAAGTCGACTTTAAATACTTAAACACAATGTCCTTTATTCTATAGCTACTTAAACAACAGCAAATACTTGCAATACATAAACCAAATTCTCATTATCTGTTACTTAACCTAACTTAAGGTTGATTTCCACTTGGAATTAAAACCTGGTCAGGATTTTGTTGTTAAATAGAATCAGTCACTTGTTCTCTGCTCCTTCCAGACGTTGTCTCTCCTTGTGAGCTTGGTTCCCGGGTTCTTCACACTGCCTTTCTGAACAAGCTATTTGTGTTAGCAGAGTTAAAATTCCAAACGTTCCTTGGTAACCAGCCCATTCATTAATCTGAACCCCAATTGCATCGTTCGATTAGGACCAACATATCCAACCAGAATAGCATCATTGGTCACTTGAGGCCTCATCATCTCAGTGCATATTGTTTGCATTCCAATGGCCATATGAGGAAGAGTGTCTCCCAGAAGTCTGTACAGACCTCATCCCTGTTGGACTTTAACCTGGTGTTGTTAAACTTCTTACTGTGTTTACCCCAGTCCAACGCCGGCATCTCCACATCAGACCTCATCCCTGCCAGGGACAAGCTGTTGAATGTGACACCTTCTGTCCTTTGTCAAATTCCAGGCCGCTGACCACAAGGAAATTCAACATAGTGAAAAAAACAACTTTAACCAAGAAGCCAGGTTTGCTGGATTGAAGATCTTTCAGGATGTTAAAAGTTAAAACTCCATTCAGCCACAGCAGCAATCAGAGTAAATCCCATTAACTCCGATTCACTGTGTTCTGTCTTTGGAGCCAACTTGTTGTCCACTCTGGTGCTTGTCCTCTTACTCCACTTGCTCTGAGATTACTCACCACTCTGCTAAGTGTTAACTTACTTCAGAAATTTAGAAACTCAAGGTGTCTGACATGAATCATATTAATCTCATCGATTATTCCAGATTATTACTCAAATAATTCAACTAAATCTGTCAAGAATGATCTTAGAACATAGAACTCATCCACTACTCCACCAATCTTGGTGTCATCAGCAAATTTACTGATCCACCCTTCAGCCCCCCTCCTCCAAGTCATTTATAAAAATTACAAATAGCAGAGGACCAAGCACTGATCCCTGTGGCACTCCGCTGGTCACCGGTTTCCAGTCCGAAAATTTTCCATCCACCACCACCCTCTGTCTTCTGTGAGATAGCCAGTTACCTATCCAATCGGCCAAACTTCCCTCTATCCCACACATCCTTACTTTCTTCATCAGCCGACCGTGGAGGACTTTATCAAAAGCCTTACACAAATCCTTGGATATGACATCAACTGCACTACCTTCATCAACACACTTAGTTACCTCCTCAAAAAATTCTATCAAATTTGTGAGGCAAGACTTGCCCTTCACAAATCCATGCTGACTATCCCGGATTAAGCTGCATCTTTCTAAATGGTCGTAAATCCTATCCCTAAGGACCTTTTCCATCAACTTACCGACCACCAAAGTAAGACTAACCGGTCTATAATTACCAGGGTCATTTCTATTCCCTTTCTAAAAAAGAGGAACAACATTCGCCATTCTCCAGTCCTCTGGCACCACCCCCGTGGACAGTGAGGACCCAAAGATCAATGCCAAAGGCTCTGCTATCTCATCCCTTGCCTCCCAAAGAATCCTAGGATATATTTCATCAGGCCCAGGGGACTTATCAACTTTCAGTTTATTCAAAATTGCTAGTACATCTTCCCTCCGAACATCTACTTCCTCCAGCCTATCAGCCTGTGACACCCTTTCTTCCTCAAAAACATGGCCCCTCTCCTTGGTGAACACCGAAGAAAAGTATTCATTCATCACCTCTCCTATCTCTTCTGACTCCATGCACAAATTCCCACGACCGTCCTTGACCGGCCCCAACCTCACCCTGGTCATTCTTTTATTCCTCACATAAGAGTAAAAAGCCTTGGGGTTTTCCTTGATCCGACCCACCACGGACTTCTCATGCCCCCTCCTAGCTCTCCTAAGCCCCTTTTTCAGCTCATTTCTTGCTAACTTGTAACCCTCCATCGAGCCAACTGAACCTTGTTTTCTCAACCTAACATACGCTTCCTTCTTCCTCTTGACAAGACATTCCACCTCTTCTGTGAACCATGGTTCCCTCACTCGGCCATTTCCTCTCTGCCTGGCAGGGACATACCTATCAAGGACACGCAGTATTTGTTCCTTGAAAAAGTTCCACTTATCATTAGTGCCTTTGCCTGACAATTTTTGTTCCCATCCTATGCTTCCTAATTCCCGCCTGATTGCATCATAATTACCTCTCCCCCAATTGTAAACAATGCCCTTCCGTACGGCCCTCACCATCTCCATTGCAATAACAAAAGACACCGAATTGTGGTCACGATATCCAAAGTGCTCTCCCACAACCAAACCAACACTTGTCCCGGTTCATTTCCCAGTACCAAATCCAATGTGGCCCCACCGCTTGTCGGCCTATCCACATATTGTGTCAGGAACCCCTCCTGCACACACTGCACAAAAACTGCCCCATCCGAACTATTCGACCTATAAAGGTTCCAATCAATATTTGGAAGGTTAAAGTCCCCCATGACAACTACCCTGTGACCTCCACACCTATCCATAATCTGCTTAGCAATTTCTTGCTCCACATCTCTATTACTATTGGGGGCCTATAGTAAACTCCTAACAACGTGACCACTCCTTTCCTATTCCTAACCTCAGCCCATATTACCTCTGTAGGCAGATCCCCTTCAAAATGCATTTCTGCAGCCGTTACACTCTCCTTGATTAACAATGCCACTCCTCCACCTCTTTTACCAGCTACCCTACACTTACTGAAACATCTATACCCCGGAACTTCCAACAACCATTCCTGTCCTTGTTCTACCCATGTCTCCGTAATGGCCACAACATCGTAGTCCCAAGTACCAATCCACGCCCCAAGTTCACCTACCTTATTTCGGATGCTCCTTGCATTGAAGTAGACACACTTCAACCCACCTTCTTGTCTGCTTGGACCCACCTTTGACCATGATACCCTTCCCAGTACCTCACTGCACTCACTGACCTCTGGACTACAACTCCTTTTCCCATCCCCCTGAAAAATTAGTTTAAACCCCCCCGAAGAGCCGTAGCAAATTTCCCTCCCAGGATATTGGTGCCCCTCTGGTTCAGGTGCACCCCGTCCTGTTGGTACAGGTCCCACCTTCCCCAGAAAGTGTTCCAATTATCCACATAGCTGAAACCCTCCCTCCTACACCATCCCTGCATCCATGTGTTTAACTGCACTCTCTCCCTGTTCCTCAACTCGCTATCCCGTGGCACCGGCAACATACCAGAGATGACAACCTGTTTTGTCCTGGCTCTCAGCTTCCACCCTAGCTCCCTGAATTCCTGTTTTAAGTCCCCGTCCCCTCTCTTACCTATGTCTTTGGTGCCGACGTGCACCACGACTTGTGACTGTTCCCCCTCCCCCTTTGGAATCCTGAAGACACGGGTGGAGATGTCACGGACCCTGGCATCCGGGAGGCAACATACCATCCGTGAGTCACTCTTGTTGCCACAGAACCTCCTATCTATCCCTCGAACAAACGAGTCCCCAATAACTATAGCTCGACCGCTCTCCCCCTTTCCCTTCTGAGCCACAGGGACGGACTCAGCGCTGGCGATCTGGTCACTGCGGCTCACCACTGGTAGGTCGCCCTCCTCACCTGTATCCAAAGTGGAATACTTGTTGCCAAGGGGAACGACCACAGGGGATCCCCGCACCGACTGCTTCCTCCCAGCCCCTCTCACTGTCACCCATCTATTTTCATTCCCTGGAGCAACTATATCCCTGAAGCTTGTGTCTATGGCCCTCTCTGCCTCCCTGATGACCCTAAGCTCATCCAACTCCAGCTCCCTAACGCGGTCTTGGAGGAGCTGCAGATGGGTGCACCTCCCACAGGTGTAATCAGCAGGGACACTGACGGTGTCCCTCACCTCAAACATTCTGCAGGAGGAACATTGCACTGCCTTCACTTCCATCCCCTCCATATAACTTACTGCTACAAAGAAAAAGAATTGCTCCAATGGAACACTGAACCCTTTTTCCCCTTCCTCAGAGTGCACTGGGAAAGAACAAGGATTCAAAATTGAAGGGTAACAGAATGAATTTTAACCTGTCCTGTGTCGCCCGCTTCCGCCTAAGCCCTGCGAGCCAAAGCCCTTCCAGCTCTCACTCTGCTTCCCACTCAGTCCACTGCCCGCTCCCGACGCTGCCCGCTGTAGAGTGCGGCCGGCTTTTTATGTTCCAGTCGAACAAAGAGGTCGAACCCCCCCCCCAGGGAACGGACTTTTATACGAAGAACTCAACCTCCCAGTGAATATGTGCTGAGCTCTCTTTATCACAGCCTGTGTTACTTGATTTGTTTGACTCTTTTGGAGTTGGTTCAATTCTTCATGTTCAGACTGTTGATGTTGAGACTGGACCATTGATCTTTGGAATGTTGTTTCTTTCCTGATTTAAACACAATAATAACAGAAACCATCTGCTGCTTTCCAATCCTGTGGTTAACTTCTGATGCTGTGATGGTTAAGAAGGCAGACATGACAGTTGTCTTTATTAGCCGAGGTGTAGGAGATAGGAGCAGGGAGGTTGTGATGGAGCTGTATAAAACCCTCATTGAGCCTCAGCTGGAGGACAGTGAGGAGTTCCAGTGGCCTCACTAGAAGAAGGATGTGATTTCCCAGCGAGGGACGGAAGAGGGATTCACCGGGATGTTTCCTGGGCTGGAGTGTTTCTGCAGTGAAGACAGGATGGTGAGGCTGGGGTTGTTTTCTTCAGAACAGTGAACGTGGAGCGTGGACCTCATTGTGGTTACAAAATAATGAGGGACAAAGATAGGGGAGTTAAGAAGAAACTTTTTCCTCTGTGCAGAGGGGTCAATATCCAGGAGCAGTGGATTTCGGGTGGATTTGAGGGGAACATTAACGTTCCATAGTCATGTCAGAAATCCTGCTGGCCATCCTGCACAGCAGGATCCCACAGACACGCCAAACGCAACGTGTTAGCAGCCAGATAGAAAACAAAAGAGTAGATGTGAATTGATGAAAGGGTGAAACACAACAGCACGGATTCACCCCCAGTTACAGAGTCGCTGTTTATAAATCCAACCTATGGGAGGATGTGATTGAGGTTCCTTATCCAAATTCAAGAAAGGCATTGATTAAGAAGGGAAAAAAATCAGAGTATGAAAATAAACTGGTGTGGAAGGTTAAAATGGGCAGGATGGAGAGATGCTTCAGCGTGATTTGGAGAGGATGTGTCTGTGGGCACCGCATGGAAGATGCAGTATAATGTGACTAAGTGTGAGGTGATCCACTTTGGCAGCAATAATAAGAACACAGGTTATTACTTGAACGGATGTAAATTGAGAGCTGGATACTCAGCGAGACCTTGGTGTCCTCATGCATCAGTCACTGAAAGTAAGCAAGCAGGCACAGCAGGCAGTAACAAAGGCAAATGGGATGTTGGCCTTCACAGCGAGAGGATTTGAGGAGAGAAATAGGGATGTTTTGCTGCAATTGTCGAGGGCTTTGGAGTTTTATAGGACATAGAACATAGAATAGTACAGCACAGAAGAGGCCCTTCGGCCCACGATGTTGTGCCGAGCTTTATGTGAAACCAAGATCAAGCTATCCCACTCCCTATCATCCTGGCGTGCTCCATGTGCCTATCCAATAACCGCTTAAATGTTCCTAAAGTGTCTGACTCCACTATCACTGCAGGCAGTCCATTCCACACCCCAACCACTCTCTGCGTAAAGAACCTACCTCTGATATCCTTCCTATATCTCCCACCACGAACCCTATACTTATGCCCCCTTGTAATAGCTCCATCAACCCGAGGAAATAGTCTTTGGACATTCACTCTATCTATCCTCTTCATCATTTTATAATCCTCTATTAAGTCTCCCCTCAGCCTCCTCCGCTCCAGAGAGAACAGCCCTCGCTCCCTCAACCTTTCCTCATAAGACCTACCCTCCAAACCAGGCAGCATCCTGGTAAGTCTCCTCTGCACTCTTTCCAGCGCTTCCACATCCTTCCTATAGTGAGGTGACCAGAACTGCACACAATATTCGAAATGTGGTCTCACCAAGGTGCTGTATAGTTACAACATAACCCCACGGCTCTTAAACTCCAACCCCCTGTTAATAAAAGGTAACACACTCGAGGCGTTCTTCACAGCTCTCTCCACTTGAGTGCAACCTTTAGAGATCTGTGGATATGGACCCCAAGATCTCTCTGTTCCTCCACAGTCTTCAGAACCCTACCATTCTCAAGGATGACGCTAAATAGTGACACAATCCCCAAGGATCACTCTAAATAGAGACACAATCCCCAAGGATCACTCTAATTAGTGACACAATCTCCAAGGATCACTCTAAGTAGTGACACAATCCAAAGGGATCACTCTAAAAAGTGACGCAATCCCCAAGGATCACTCTAAATAGTGACACAATACAAAGGGATCACTCTAAATAGTGACGCAAACCCCAAGGTTCACTCTAAATAGTGATACAATCCTCAAGGATCACTTAAATAGAGACACAATCCCCAAGGATCACTCTCAATAGTGACACAATCCCCAAGGATCACTCTAAATAGTGACTCAATCCCCAAGGATCACTCTAAATAGTGACACAATCCCCAAGGATCACTCTCAATAGAGACACAATCCCCAAGGATCACTCTGAATAGTGACACAGTCCCCAAGGATCACTCTAAATAGTGACACAATCCCCAAGGATCACTCTAAATAGTGACACAATCCCCAAGGATCACTCTAAATAGTGACACAAACATAAGAACATAAGAAATAGGAGCAGGAGTAGGCCATCTAGTTCCTCGACCCTGCCCCACCATTCAATAAGATCATGGCTGATCTGAAGTGGATCAGTTCCACCGACCCGCCTGATCCCTACAGCCCCTAATTCCCTTACCGATCAGGAATCCACCTATAAGGGATTTAAACATATTCAACGAGGTAGCCTACACCACTTCAGTGGGCAGAGAATTCCAGAGATTCACCATCCTCTGAGAGAAGAAGTTCCTCCTCAACTCTGTCCTAAACTGACCCCCCTTTATTTTGAGGATGTGCCCTCTAGTTCTAGTTTCCTTTCCAAGTTGAAAGAATCTCTCCACCTCTACCCTATCCAGCCCCTTCATTATCTTATAGGTCTCTATAAGAACCCCCCTCAGCCTACTAAATTTCAACGAATACAAACCCAATCTGCTCAGTCTCTCCTCATAATAAACACCCCTCATCTCTGGTATCAACCTGGTGATCCTTCCCTGCACTCCCTCCAAGGCCAATATATCCTTCCACAAATAAGAGGACCAATACTGCACACAGTATTCCAGCTGCGGCCTCACCAATGCCCTGTACAGATGCAGCAAGACATCTCTGCTTTTATATTCTATCCTCTTGCGGTATAGGCCAACATCCCATTTGCCTTCTTGATCACCTGTTGCAACTGCAGACTGGGTTTTTGCATCTCATGCACAAGGACCCCCAGGTCCCTTTGCACAGTAGCATGTTGTAATTTTTTTCCATTTGGATAATAATCCAATTTTCCATTATTTCCTCCAAAGTGAATAACCTCGCATTTGTTAACGTTATACTCCATCTGCCAGATCCTCGCCCACCCACTCAGCCTGTCCAAATCTCTCTGCAGACCTTCTACGACCTCCACACGATTCACAATCCCCAACGATCACCCTAAATGGTGACACAATCCCCAAGGATCACTCTAAAGAGAGACACAATCCACAAGGACCTCACTAAATAATGACACAATCCCCAAGGATCTCTCTAAATAGTGGCACAATCCCCAAGGATCAGTCTAAATAGTGAGACAATCCCCAAGGATCACTCTCAATAGAGACAGAATCCACCAGGATCATTCGAAATGCTGACACAATCCCCAAGGATCACTATAAATAGTGTCACAATCCCCAAGGATCACTCTCAAGAGAGACAGAATCCCCAAGGATCACTCTAAATAGTGACACAATACCCAAGGATCACTCTAAATAGTGACACAATACCCGAAGGAACAGTCTAAATAGTGACACAATCCACAAGGATCACTCTAAATAGTGACACAATCCCCAACGATCTCTCTAAATAATGACACAATCCCCAAGGATCACCCTCAATAGAGACACAATCCCCAAGGATCACTCTAAATAGTGACACAATCACCAAGGATCACTCAAAATAATGACACAATCCCCAAGGATCTCTCTAAATAGTGACACAATCACCAAGGATCAGTCTAAATAATGACACAATCCCCAAGGATCTCTCTAAATAGTGGCACAATCCCCAAGGATCACTCTAAATAGTGACACAATCCCCAAGGATCTCTCTAAATAGTGACACAATCCCCAAGGATCACTCAAAATACTGACATAATCCCCAAGGATCACTCCAAATAGTGGCACAATCCCCAAGGATCACTCTAAATAGTGACACAATCCCCAAGGATCACTCGAAATACTGACATAATCCTGAAGGATCACTCCAAATAGTGCACAATCCCCAAGGATCACTCTAAATAGTGACACAATCCTCAAGGATCATTCAAAATAATGAGACTATCCCCAAGGATCACTCTAAATACTGACACAATCCCCAAGGATCACTCGAAATAGTGACACAATCCCCAAGGATCACTCTAAATAGTGACACAATCCCCAAGGATCACTCTAAATAGTGACACAATCCCCAAGGATCACTCCAAATAGTGACACAATCACCAAGGATCACTCAAAATAATGACAAAATCCCCAAGGATCTCTCGAAATAATGACACAATCCCCAAGGATCACTCTAAATAATGACACAATCCCGAAGGATCACTCTAAATAGTGACACAATCCCCAAGGATCACTCTAAATAGTGACACAGTCCCCAAGGATCCCTCTAAATAGTGACACAATCCCCAAGGATCTCTCTAAATAGTGACACAATCCCCAAGGATCACTCTCAATACTGACACAATCCCCAAGGATTACTCTAAATACTGACATAATCCCCAAGGGTCACTCTAAATAGTGACACAATCCCCAAGGATCACTCTCAATAGCGACACAATCCACAAGGATCACTCTCAATACTGACACAATCCCCAAGGATTACTCTAAATACTGACATAATCCCCAAGGGTCACTCTAAATAGTGACACAATCCCCAAGGATCACTCGAAATACTGACATAATCCCCAAGGATCACTCCAAATAGTGGCACAATCCCCAAGGATCACTCTCATTAGTGACACAATCCTCAAGGATCACTCAAAATAATGACACAATCCCCAAGGATCACTCTAAATACTGACACAATCCCCAAGGATCTCTCTAAATAGTGACACAATCCCCAAGGATCACTCTCAATACTGACACAATCCCCAAGGATTACTCTAAATACTGACATAATCCCCAAGGGTCACTCGAAATAGTGACACAATCCCCAAGGACAACTCTCAATAGCGACACAATCCACAAGGATCACTCTCAATACTGACACAATCCCCAAGGATTACTCTAAATACTGACATAATCCCCAAGGGTCACTCGAAATACTGACACAATCCCCAAGGATCACTCCAAATAGTGACACAATCCCCAAGGATCACTCTAAATAGTGACTCAATGGCCAAGGATCACTCTAAATAATGACACAATCCCCAAGGATCACCCTAAATAGTGACACAAACCCCAAGGATAACTCTAAATAGTGACACAAACCCCAAGGATCACTCTAAATAGAGACACAATCCCCAAGGATCATTCTAAATAGTGACACAATCCCCAAGGATCAGTCTAAAGACTGACACAATCCCCATGCATCACTCTAAATAGTGACACAATCCCCGAGGATCTCTCTAAATAGTGACACAATCCCCAAGGATCACTCTAAATAGTGACACAATTCCCCAGAATCACTCTAAATACTGACACAATCCCCAAGGATCTCTCTAAATAGTGACACAATCCCCAAGGATCACTCTAAATAATGACACAATCCCCAAGGATCAATCAAAATAATGACACAATCCCCAAGGATCACTCCAAATAGTGACACAATCACCAAGGATCACTCAAAATAATGACAAAATCCCCAAGGATCTCTCTAAATAATGACACAATCCCCAAGGATCACTCTAAATAATGACACAATCCCGAAGGATCACTCTAAATAGTGACACAATCCCCAAGGATCACTCTAAATAGTGACACAGTCCCCAAGGATCCCTCTAAATAGTGACACAATCCCCAAGGATCTCTCTACATAGTGACACAATCCCCAAGGATCACTCTCAATACTGACACAATCCCCAAGGATTACTCTAAATACTGACATAATCCCCAAGGGTCACTCTAAATAGTGACACAATCCCCAAGGATCACTCTCAATAGCGACACAATCCACAAGGATCACTCTCAATACTGACACAATCCCCAAGGATTACTCTAAATACTGACATAATCCCCAAGGGTCACTCTAAATAGTGACACAATCCCCAAGGATCACTCGAAATACTGACATAATCCCCAAGGATCACTCCAAATAGTGGCACAATCCCCAAGGATCACTCTAATCAGTGACACAATCCTCAAGGATCACTCAAAATAATGACACAATCCCCAAGGATCACTCTAAATACTGACACAATCCCCAAGGATCTCTCTAAATAGTGACACAATCCCCAAGGATCACTCTCAATACTGACACAATCCCCAAGGATTACTCTAAATACTGACATAATCCCCAAGGGTCACTCTAAATAGTGACACAATCCCCAAGGACAACTCTCAATAGCGACACAATCCACAAGGATCACTCTCAATACTGACACAATCCCCAAGGATTACTCTAAATACTGACATAATCCCCAAGGGTCACTCTAAATAGTGACACAATCCCCAAGGAACACTCTCAATAGCGACACAATCCCCAATGATTATTCTAAATAGTGACACAATGCCTGAGGATCTCTCTCAATAGTGACACAATCCCCAAGGATGACACTAAATAGTGACACAATTCCCCAGAATCACTCTAAATACTGAAACAATCCACAAGGATCACTCTAAATAGTGACACAATCCCCAAGGATCACTCTAAATAGTGACACAATCCCCAAGGATCACTCTAAATAGTGACACAATCCGCAAGGATCACTCTAAATAGTGACACAATCCGCAACGATCACTCTAAATACTGACACAATACCCAAGGATCACTCTAAATAGTGACACAATCCCCAAGGATCGCTCTAAATGGTGACACAATCCCCAAGGATCACTCTAAATAGTGACACAATCCCCAAGGATCACTCTAAATAGTGACTCAATGGCCAAGGATCACTCTAAATAATGACACAATCCCCAAGGATCACTCTAAATAGTGACACAATCCCCAAGGATCACTCGAAATACTGACATAATCCTGAAGGATCACTCCAAATAGTGCACAATCCCCAAGGATCACTCTAAATAGTGACACAATCCTCAAGGATCATTCAAAATAATGAGACTATCCCCAAGGATCACTCTAAATACTGACACAATCCCCAAGGATCACTCGAAATAGTGACACAATCCCCAAGGATCACTCTAAATAGTGACACAATCCCCAAGGATCACTCTAAATAGTGACAAAATCCCCAAGGATCACTCTGAATAGTAACACAATCCCCAAGGATCACTCTAAATAGCGACACAATCCCCAAGGATCACTCTAAATAGTGACACAATCCACAAGGATCACTCTAAATAGTGACACAATCCCCAAGGATCACTCTAAATAGTGACAGAATCCCCAAGGATAACTCTAAATAGTGACACAATCCCCTAGGATCACTCTAAATAGTGACACAATTCCCAAGGAACACTCTAAATAGTGACACGCCTTAGAAACAGGAAAGGCGCAGTCACTATGTTGGGGGTGTACTACAGGCCCCCCAACAGCCCAAGGGAAGTGGAAGAATGGATATGTCAGGAGATACTGGATAGGTGCAGGAAATATAGGGTTGTTGTAGTGGGAGACTTCAATTTCCCTGGTATAGACTGGAAATCGCTGAGGGCAGGGACTCTGGATGGTGAGGAATTTGTAAAATGTGTACAGGAGGGTTCGTTGGAACAATATGTGGACAGCCCGACTAGAGAGGGGGCTATACTGGACCTGGTACTGGGGAATGAGCCCGGTCAGGTCTTCAAAGTTTTGGTTGGGGAACATGTGGCAAATAGTGACCACAATTCTGTTAGCTTTAGGATAGTGATGGAAAAGGATGAGTGGTGTCCCAAGGGTAAGGTGTTGGATTGGGGGAAGGCTAACTTTATTGGGATCAGGCAGAAATTGGCAGCTCTTGATTGGGAGAGGCTGTTTGAGGGTAAATCCACATCTGGTATGTGGCAGTCTTTTAAGGAACGGTTGTTAGGGCTACAGGACAAGCATGTGCCTGTAAAAAAGAAGGATAGGAAGGGTAGGATTAGAGAACCGTGGATAACCAGGGAAATTGAGGGACTGGTCAAAAGGAAAAGAGAGGCGTATGTTAGGTCCAAGCAGCTAAAAACGGAGGGAGCTCTGGAGGAGTATAATGAAAGTAGGAAAATACTCAAACGGGGAATTAGAAGAGCAAAAAGGGGTCACGAAATGTTCTTGGCAGACAGGATTAAGGAGAATCCCAAGGCATTTTATTCATACGTTAGGAACAAAAGGGTTGTAAGGGAAAAAATCGGACCTCTCAGGGACAAAAGTGGGGACTTATGCTTGGAGCCCAAAGAGGTAGGGGAGATCCTAAATGAATACTTTGCGTCGGTATTCACTAAGGAGAGGGATGTGTTGACTGGGAGTGTCTCGGAGGGGAGTGTTGAACCGTTGGAGAAAATCTCCATTACAAAGGAGGAAGTGTTAGGTTTGTTAGAGAATATAAAGACTGACAAATCCCCAGGGCCTGATGGAATCTATCCAAGGCTGCTCAGGGAGACGAGAGGTGAAATCGTTGGGCCTCTGACGCAAATCTTTGTCTCGTCACTGGACAAAGGTGAGGTCCCAGAGGATTGGAGGATAGCCAATGTGGTCCCGTTATTCAAGAAGGGTAGGAAGGATAACCCGGGTAATTATAGGCCGGTGAGCTTGACGTCCGTGGCGGGGAAGTTGTTGGAGAAGATTCTTAATGATAGGGTGTATGCGCATTTAGAAAGGAATAAACTCATTAACGATAGTCAACATGGTTTTGTGAGAGGGAGGTCATGCCTCACGAACCTGGTGGTGTTTTTTGAAGAAGTGACCAAAATGGTTGACGAAGGAAGGGCCGTGGATGTTGTCTATATGGACTTTAGTAAAGCATTTGACAAAGTCCCTCATGGTAGGCTAGTGAAAAAGGTTGGATCCCATGGGATAAAGGGGGAGGTGGCTAGATGGGTGGAGAACTGGCTTGGTCATAGAAGACAGAGGGTGGTAGTGGAAGGGTCTTTTTCCAGCTGGAGGCCTGTGACTAGTGGTGTACCGCAGGGCTCTGTATTGGGACCTCTGCTGTTTGTGATTTATATAAATGATCTGGAAGAAGGAGTAACTGGGGTGATCAGTAAGTTTGCGGACGACACAAAACTGGCAGGACTTGCAGATAGTGAGGAACATTGTCAGAGGCTACAGAAGGATACAGATAGGCTGGAAATTTGGGCAAGGAAATGGCAGATGGAGTTCAATCCTGATGAATGCGAAGTGATGCATTTTGGTGGGAATAATGTAGGGAGGAGCTACACGATAAATGGAAGATCCATAAAGGGTGTAGAGACGCAGAGGGACCTGGGTGTGCAAGTCCACAGATATTTGAAGGTGACGTCACAGGTGGAGAAGGTGGTGAAGAAGGCATATGGCATGCTTGCCTTTATAGGACGGGGCATATAGTATAAAAGTTGGGGTCTGATGTTGCAGATGTATAGAACGTTGGTTCGGCCGCATTTGGAATACTGCGTCCAGTTCTGGTCGCCACACTACCAGAAGGACGTGGAGGCTTTGGAGAGAGTACAGAGGAGGTTTACCAGGATGTTGCCTGGTATGGAGGGGCTTGGTTATGAGGAGAGATTGGGGAAACTGGGGATGTTCTCCTTGGAAAGACGGAGGATGAGGGGAGACTTAATAGAGGTGAATAAAATTATGAAAGGCATAGATAGGGTGAACGGTGGGAAGCTTTTACCCGGGTCGGTGGTGACGTTCACGAGGGGTCATAGGTTCAAGGTGAAGGGGGGGAGGTTTAACACAGATATCAGAAGGACATATTTCACACAGAGGGTCGTGGGGGCCTGGAATGTGTTGCCGGGCAAGGTGGTGGAGGCGGACACACTGGGAACGTTTAAGACTTATCTAGACAGCTAAATGAACGGAGTGGGAATGGAGGGATACAAAAGAGTGGTCTAGTGTGGACCAGGTTTCTCGTTTCAAGGCTTCATTCTATGATCATCTTGCTGGTGCCAGTACAGAGTGAGACTGCGGATAGTTGAGAACCTGTCTCGGGGGCAGGGAATTCATATGGTGTTCGTGGAAGTGGAAATGACTAGGGTTGGGAAGCATTTTCCGATCAGGGCCATTGTGATCTCCTGGACTCGTTTCGATCGCCTCAGGGGGTCGGAGAGGAATTTCCCAGATTTGTTTTTCCCCATATTGGCCCTGGGGTTTTTCACTCTGGGTTTTCGCCTCTCCCTGGAGATCACATGGTCTGGAATGGGGGGGTGGGGGTGAGTTAATAGGTTGTAATGAACAAAGCATCGTAGCTGTGAGGGACAGCTCGGTGGATAGGATATTGGTATGTAGATAGGCTGGAAAATTGGGGGGGATCCTGGATTCAGGATTCAATCCTGGACCGGGGAGAGGCGCGGGCTTGGAGGGCCGAAGGGCCTGTTGTGTGCTGTATTGTTCTTTGTTCTTGTTCTAAATACTGACACAATCCCCAAGGATCACTCTAAACAGTGACACAATCCCCAAGGATCACTCTGAATAGTGACACAATCCCCAAGGATCACTCTAAATAGTGACACAATCCACAAGGCTCACTCTAAATACAGACACAATACCCAAGGATCACTCGAAATAGTGACACAATCCCCAAGGATCACTCTAAATAGTGACACAATCCCCAAGGATCACTCGAAATAGTGACACAATCCACAAGGCTCACTCTAAATAATGACATAATCCCCAAGGATCACTCTAAATAGTGACACAATCCCCAAGGATCACTCTAAATAGTGACACAATCCCCAAGGATCACTCTAAATAGTGACACAATCCACAAGGCTCACTCTAAATACTGACACAATACCCAAGGATCACTCGAAATAGTGACACAATCCCCAAGGATCACTCTAAATATTGACACAATCCCCAAGGATCACTCTAAATAGTGACACAATCCCCAAGGATCACTCTAAATAGTGACACAATACCCGAAGGAACAGTCTAAATAGTGACACAATCCCCAAGGATCTCTCTAAATAGTGGCACAAACCCCAAGGATCAGTCTAAATAGTGACACAATCCCCAACGATCACTCCAAATAGTGACACATTGCCCAAGGATCACCCTCAATAGAGGCACAATCCACAAGGATAAGTCTAAATAGTGACACAATCCCCAAAGATCACTCTAAATAGTGACACAATCCCCAAGGATCACTCAAAATAGTGATACAATCCCTAAGGATCACTCTAAATAGTGACACAATCACCAAGGATCACTCAAAATAATGACAAATTCCCCAAGGATCTCTCTAAATAGTGACACAATCCCCAAGGATCACTCTAAATAATGACACAATCCCCAAGGATATCTCTAAATAGTGGCACAATCCCCAAGGATCACTCTAAATAGTGACACAATCCCCAAGGATCTCTCTAAATAGTGACACAATCCCCAAGGATCACTCGAAATACTGACATAATCCCCAAGGATCACTCCAAATAGTGGCACAATCCCCAAGGATCACTCCAAATAGTGACACATTCCCCAAGGATCACCCTCAATAGAGACACAATCCACAAGGATAACTCTAAATAGTGACACAATCCCCAAAGATCACTCTAAATAGTGACACAATCCCCAAGGATCTCTCTGAATAGTGACACAATCCCCAAGGATCACTCGAAATAGTGGCACAAACCCAACGGATCAGTCTAAATAGTGACACAATCCCCAACGATCACTCTAAATAGTGACACATTCCCCAAGGATCACCCTCAATAGAGACACAATCCACAAGGATAACTCTAAATAGTGACACAATCCACAAGGAAAACTCTAAATAGTGACACAATCCCCAAACATCACTCTAAATAGTGACACAATCCCCAAACATCACTCTAAATACTGACACAATCCCCAAGGATCTCTCTACATAGTGACACAATCCCCAAGGATCACTCTAAATAGTGACACAATCCCGAAGGATCACTCTAAATAGTGACACAATACCCAAGGATCACTCTAAATAGTGACACAGTCCCCAAGGATCAATCAAAATAGTGACACAATCCCGAAGGATCACTCTAAATAGTGACACAATCCCCAAGGATCACTCTAAATAGTGACACAATCCCCAAGGATCACTCTAAATAGTGACACAATCCCCAAGGATCACTCTAAATAGTGACACTATCCCCAACGATCTCTCTAAATTGTGACACAATCCCCAAGGATCACTCCAAATAGTGACACAATCCCCAAGGATCACTCTCAATACTGACACAATCCCCAAGGATTACTCTAAATATTGACATAATCCCCAAGGGTCACTCTAAATAGTGACACAATCCCCAAGGATCACTCTCAATAGCGACACAATCCACAAGGATCACTCTCAATACTGACACAATCCCCAAGGATTACTCTAAATACTGACATAATCCCCCAGGGTCACTCTAAATAGTGACACAATCCCCAAGGATCACTCTCAATAGCGACAAAATCCCCAAGGATTATTCAAAATAGTGACACAATCCCCAAGGATGACACTAAATAGTGACACAATTCCCCAGAATCACTCTAAATACTGAAACAATCCACAAGGATCACTCTAAATAGTGACACAATCCCCAAGGATCACTCTAAATAGTGACACAATCCCCAAGGATCACTCTAAATAGTGACACAATCCGCAAGGATCACTCGAAATAGTGACACAATCCACAAGGATCACTCTAAATACTGACACAATACCCAAGGATCACTCTAAATAGTGACACAATCCCCAAGGATCACTCTAAATAGTGACACAATCCCCAAGGATCACTCGAAATAGTGACACAATGGCCAAGGATCTCTCTAAATAATGACAAAATCCCCAAGGATCTCTCTAAATAGTGGCACAATCCCCAAGGATCACTCTAAAGAGTGACACAATCCCCAAGGATCTCTCTAAATAGTGACACAATCCCCAAGGATAACTCTAAATAGTTACACAAACCCCAAGGATCACTCTAAATAGAGACACAATCCCCAAGGATCACTCTAAAGACTGACACAATGCCCATGCATCACTCTAAATAGTCACACAATCCCCGAGGATCTCTCTAAATAGTGACACAATCCACAAGGCTCACTCTAAATACTGACACAATACCCAAGGATCACTCGAAGTAGTGACACAATCCCCAAGAATCACTCTAAATAGTGACACACTCCCCAAGGATCACTCTAAATAGTGACACAATCCCCAAGGATCACTCTAAATAGTGACACAATACCCGAAGGAACAGTCTAAATAGTGACACAATCTCCAAGGATCTCTCTAAATAGTGGCACAAACCCCAAGGATCAGTCTAAATAGTGACACAATCCCCAAGAATCACTCTAAATAGTGACACACTCCCCAAGGATCACTCTAAATAGTGACACAATCCCCAAGGATCACTCTAAATAGTGACACAATACCCGAAGGAACAGTCTAAATAGTGATACAATCTCCAAGGATCTCTCTAAATAGTGGCACAAACCCCAAGGATCAGTCTAAATAGTGACACAATCCCCAACGATCACTCTAAATAGTGACACATTCCCCAAGGATCACCCTCAGTAGAGACACAATCACCAAGGATCACTCTAAATAGTGACACAATGCCCAAGGATCACTCCAAATAGTGACACAATCACCAAGGATCACTCAAAATAATGACAGAATCCCCAAGGATCTCTCTAAATAGTGACACAATCCCCAAGGATCACTCTAAATAATGACACAATCCCCAAGGATCAATCAAAATAATGACACAATCCCCAAGGATCACTCCAAATAGTGACACAATCACCAAGGATCACTCAAAATAATGACAAAATCCCCAAGGATCTCTCGAAATAATGACACAATCCCCAAGGATCACTCTAAATAATGACACAATCCCGAAGGATCACTCTAAATAGTGACACAATCCCCAAGGATCACTCTAAATAGTGACACAGTCCCCAAGGATCCCTCTAAATAGTGACACAATCCCCAAGGATCTCTCTAAATAGTGACACAATCCCCAAGGATCACTCTCAATACTGACACAATCCCCAAGGATTACTCTAAATACTGACATAATCCCCAAGGGTCACTCTAAATAGTGACACAATCCCCAAGGATCACTCTCAATAGCGACACAATCCACAAGGATCACTCTCAATACTGACACAATCCCCAAGGATTACTCTAAATACTGACATAATCCCCAAGGGTCACTCTAAATAGTGACACAATCCCCAAGGATCACTCGAAATACTGACATAATCCCCAAGGATCACTCCAAATAGTGGCACAATCCCCAAGGATCACTCTCATTAGTGACACAATCCTCAAGGATCACTCAAAATAATGACACAATCCCCAAGGATCACTCTAAATACTGACACAATCCCCAAGGATCTCTCTAAATAGTGACACAATCCCCAAGGATCACTCTCAATACTGACACAATCCCCAAGGATTACTCTAAATACTGACATAATCCCCAAGGGTCACTCGAAATAGTGATACAATCCCCAAGGACAACTCTCAATAGCGACACAATCCACAAGGATCACTCTCAATACTGACACAATCCCCAAGGATTACTCTAAATACTGACATAATCCCCAAGGGTCACTCTAAATAGTGACACAATCCCCAAGGATCACTCTCAATAGCGACACAATCCCCAATGATTATTCTAAATAGTGACACAATGCCTGAGGATCTCTCTCAATAGTGACACAATCCCCAAGGATGACACTAAATAGTGACACAATTCCCCAGAATCACTCTAAATACTGAAACAATCCACAAGGATCACTCTAAATAGTGACACAATCCCCAAGGATCACTCTAAATAGTGACACAATTCCCCAGAATCACTCTAAATAGTGACACAATCCGCAAGGATCACTCTAAATACTGACACAATACCCAAGGATCACTCTAAATAGTGACACAATCCCCAAGGATCACTCTAAATAGTGACACAATCCCCAAGGATCACTCTAAATAGTGACACAATCCCCAAGGATCACTCTAAATAGTGACTCAATGGCCAAGGATCACTCTAAATAATGACACAATCCCCAAGGATCACCCTAAATAGTGACACAAACCCCAAGGATAACTCTACATAGAGACACAATCCCCAAGGATCACTCTAAATAGTGACACAATCCCCATGCATCACTCTAAATAGTGACACAATCCCCGAGGATCTCTCTAAATAGTGACACAATCCCCAAGGATCACTCTAAATAGTGACACAATTCCCCAGAATCACTCTAAATACTGACACAATCCCCAAGGATCTCTCTAAATAGTGACACAATCCCCAAGGATCACTCTAAATAATGACACAATCCCCAAGGATCAATCAAAATAATGACACAATCCCCAAGGATCACTCCAAATAGTGACACAATCACCAAGGATCACTCAAAATAATGACAAAATCCCCAAGGATCTCTCTAAATAATGACACAATCCCAAGGATCACTCTAAATAATGACACAATCCCGAAGGATCGCTCTAAATAGTGACACAATCCCCAAGGATCACTCTAAATAGTGACACAGTCCCCAAGGATCCCTCTAAATAGTGACACAATCCCCAAGGATCTCTCTACATAGTGACACAATCCCCAAGGATCATTCTCAATACTGACACAATCCCCAAGGATTACTCTAAATACTGACATAATCCCCAAGGGTCACTCTAAATAGTGACACAATCCCCAAGGATCACTCTCAATAGCGACACAATCCACAAGGATCACTCTCAATACTGACACAATCCCCAAGGATTACTCTAAATACTGACATAATCCCCAAGGGTCACTCTAAATAGTGACACAATCCCCAAGGATCACTCGAAATACTGACATAATCCCCAAGGATCACTCCAAATAGTGGCACAATCCCCAAGGATCACACTAATCAGTGACACAATCCTCAAGGATCACTCAAAATAATGACACAATCCCCAAGGATCACTCTAAATACTGACACAATCCCCAAGGATCTCTCTAAATAGTGACACAATCCCCAAGGATCACTCTCAATACTGACACAATCCCCAAGGATTACTCTAAATACTGACATAATCCCCAAGGGTCACTCGAAATAGTGACACAATCCCCAAGGACAACTCTCAATAGCGACACAATCCACAAGGATCACTCTCAATACTGACACAATCCCCAAGGATTACTCTAAATACTGACATAATCCCCAAGGGTCACTCTAAATAGTGACACAATCCCCAAGGAACACTCTCAATAGCGACACAATCCCCAATGATTATTCTAAATAGTGACACAATGCCTGAGGATCTCTCTCAATAGTGACACAATCCCCAAGGATGACACTAAATAGTGACACAATTCCCCAGAATCACTCTAAATACTGAAACAATCCACAAGGATCACTCTAAATAGTGACACAATCCCCAAGGATCACTCTAAATAGTGACACAATCCCCAAGGATCACTCTAAATAGTGACACAATCCGCAAGGATCACTCTAAATAGTGACACAATCCGCAAGGATCACTCTAAATACTGACACAATACCCAAGGATCACTCTAAATAGTGACACAATCCTCAAGGATCACTCTAAATGGTGACACAATCCCCAAGGATCACTCTAAATAGTGACACAATCCCCAAGGATCACTCTAAAAAGTGACTCAATGGCCAAGGATCACTCTAAATAATGACACAATCCCCAAGGATCACTCTAAATAGTGACACAAACCCCAAGGATAACTCTAAATAGTGACACAAACCCCAAGGATCACTCTAAATAGAGACACAATCCCCAAGGATCATTCTAAATAGTGACACAATCCCCAAGGATCAGTCTAAAGACTGACACAATCCCCATGCATCACTCTAAATAGTGACACAATCCCCGAGGATCTCTCTAAATAGTGACACAATCCCCAAGGATCACTCTAAATAGTGACACAATTCCCCAGAATCACGCTAAATACTGACACAATCCCCAAGGATCACTCTAAATAGTGACACAATCCCCAAGGATCACTCTAAATAGTGACACAATCCCCAAGGATCACTCTAAATAGTGACACAATCCGCAAGGATCACTCTAAATAGTGACACAATCCACAAGGATCACTCTAAACACTGACACAATCCCCAAGGATCACTCTAAATAATGACCCAATCCCCAAGGATCACCCTAAATAGTGACACAAACCCCAAGGATAACTCTAAATAATGACACAATCCCCAAGGATCACTCTAAATAGTGACACAAACACCAAGGATAACTTTAAATAGTGACACAAACCCCAAGGATCACTCTAAGTAGAGACACAATCCCCAAGGATCATTCTAAATAGTGACACAATCCCCAAGGATCACTCTAAATTATGACACAATCCCCAAGGATCATTCTAAATAGAGACACAATCCCCGAGGATCTCTCTAAATAGTGACACAATCCCCAAGGATCACTCTAAATAGTGACACAATCCCCAAGGATCACTCTAAATAGTGACACAATCCCCAAGGATCACTCTAAATAGTGACACAATCCCCAAGGATCACTCTAAAAAGTGCAACAATCCCCAAGGATCACTCTAAATTATGACACAATCCCCAAGGATCACTCTAAATAGTGACACAATCCCCAAGGATCACTCTAAATAGTGACACAATCCCCAAGGATCACTCTAAATAGTGACACAATCCCCAAGGATCATTCAAAAAAGTGCAACAATCCCCAAGGATCACTCTAAAATGTGCAACAATCCACAAGGATCACTCTAAATAGTGACACAATCCCCAAGGATCACTCCAAATAGTGACATAATCCCCAAGGGTCACTCTAAATAGTGACACAATCCCCAAGGATCACTCTCAATAGCGACACAATCCACAAGGATCACACTCAATACTGACACAATCCCCAAGGATTACTCTAAATACTGACATAATCCCCAAGGGTCACTCTAAATAGTGACACAATCCCCAAGGATCACTCGAAATACTGACATAATCCCCAAGGATCACTCCAAATAGTGGCACAATCCCCAAGGATCACTCTAATCAGTGACACAATCCTCAAGGATCACTCAAAATAATGACACAATCCCCAAGGATCACTCTAAATACTGACACAATCCCCAAGGATCTCTCTAAATAGTGACACAATCCCCAAGGATCACTCTCAATACTGACACAATCCCCAAGGATTACTCTAAATACTGACATAATCCCCAAGGGTCACTCGAAATAGTGACACAATCCCCAAGGACAACTCTCAATAGCGACACAATCCACAAGGATCACTCTCAATACTGACACAATCCCCAAGAATTACTCTAAATAGTGACACAATGCCTGAGGATCTCTCTCAATAGTGACACAATCCCCAAGGATGACACTAAATAGTGACACAATTCCCCAGAATCACTCTAAATACTGACACAATCCACAAGGATCACTCTAAATAGTGACACAATCCCCAAGGATCACTCTAAATAGTGACACAATCCCCAAGGATCACTCTAAATAGTGACACAATCCGCAAGGATCACTCTAAATAGTGACACAATCCGCAAGGATCACTCTAAATACTGACACAATACCCAAGGATCACTCTAAATAGTGACACAATCCCCAAGGATCACTCTAAATAGTGACACAATCCCCAAGGATCACTCTAAATAGTGACACAATCCCCAAGGATCACTCTAAATAGTGACTCAATGGCCAAGGATCACTCTAAATAATGACACAATCCCCAAGGATCACTCTAAGTAGTGACACAAATCCCAAGGATAACTCTAAATAGTGACACAAAGCCCAAGGATCACTCTAAATAGAGACACAATTCCCAAGGATCATTCTAAATAGTGACACAATCCCCATGGATCAGTCTAAAGACTGACACAATCCCCATGCATCACTCTAAATAGTGACACAATCCCCGAGGATCTCTCTAAATAGTGACACAATACCCAAGGATCACTCTAAATAGTGACACAATTCCCCAGAATCACTCTAAATACTGACACAATCCCCAAGGATCACTCTAAATAGTGACACAATCCCCAAGGATCACTCTAAATAGTCACACAATCCCCAAGGATCACTCTAAATAGTGACACAATCCGCAAGGATCACTCTAAATAGTGACACAATCCACAAGGATCACTCTAAACACTGACACAATCCCCAAGGATCACTCTAAATAGTGACACAATCCCCAAGGATCACTCTAAATAGTGACACAATGGCCAAGGATCACTCTAAATAATGACACAATCCCCAAGGATCACTCTAAATAGTGACACAAACCCCAAGGATAACTTTAAATAGTGACACAAACCCCAAGGATCACTCTAAGTAGAGACACAATCCCCAAGGATCATTCTAAATAGTGACACAATCCCCAAGGATCACTCTAAATTATGACACAATCCCCAAGGATCATTCTAAATAGAGACACAATCCCCGAGGATCTCTCTAAATAGTGACACAATCCCCAAGGATCACTCTAAATAGTGACACAATCCCCAAGGATCACTCTAAATAGTGACACAATCCCCAAGGATCACTCTAAATAGTGACACAATCCCCAAGGATCACTCTAAAAAGTGCAACAATCCCCAAGGATCACTCTAAATTATGACACAATCCCCAAGGATCACTCTAAATAGTGACACAATCCCCAAGGATCACTCTAAATAGTGACACAATCCCCAAGGATCACTCTAAATAGTGACACAATCCCCAAGGATCACTCTAAAAAGTGCAACAATCCCCAAGGATCACTCTAAAATGTGCAACAATCCACAAGGATCACTCTAAATAGTGACACAATCCCCAAGGATCACTCCAAATAGTGACACAATCCCCAAGGATCACTCTAAATAGTGACACAATCCCCAAGAATCACTCCAAATAGTGACACAATCCCCAAGGATCACTCTAAATAGTGACACAATCCCCAAGGATCACTCTAAATAGAGACACAAACCACAAGGATCACTCTAAATAGTGACACAATCCCCGAGGATCACACTAAATAGTGACTCAATCCCCATGGATCACTCTAAATAGTGACACAGTCCCCAAGGATCACTCCAAATAGTGACACAATTCCCAAGGGTCACTCTTAATAGTGACACAATCCACAAGTATCATTCTAAATAGTGACACAATCCCCAAGGATCACTTTAAATAGTGATACAATCCCCAAGGATCACTCTAAATAGTGACACAATCCCCAAGGATCACTCTAAATCGTGACAGAGTCAAGTCGTGCCTCACTAATTTGATAAATTTTTTTTAGGAGGTATCTAATTTTGTTGATGAAGTTCGGGCAGTTGATGTCATATGCATGGATTTTAGTGAGTCGTTTGATAAGGTCCCCCATGGGAGGTTTATGAAGAAAGTAAGGAGGTGTGGGATAGAGGGAAAGTTGGCCGATTGGATAGGTAACTGGCTGTCTGATCGAAGACAGAGGGTGATGGTGGATGGAAAATTTTCGGATTGGAGGCAGGTTGCTAGCGGAGTGCCGCAGGGATCAGTGTTTGGTCCTCTGCTCTTTGTGATTGTTATCAATGACTTAGAGGAGGGGGCTGAAGGGTGGATCACTAAATTTGCTGGTGACACCAAGATTGGTGGAGTAGTGGATGAGGTGGAGGGCTGTTGTAGGCTGCAAAGAGACATAGATAGGATTTGGGCGGCACGGTAGCACAGTGGTTAGCACTGCTGCTTCACAGCTCCAGGGTCCTGGGTTCGGTTCCCGTCTCGGGTCACTGTCTGTGTGGAGTTTGCACATTCTCCTCATGTCTGCGTGGGTTTCCTCCGGGTGCTCCTGTTTCCTCCCACAGTCCAAAGATGTGCAGGTTCGGTTGATTGGCCAGGTTAAAAATTGCCCCTTCGAGTCCTGGGATGCGTAGGTTAGAGGGATTAGCGGGTAAATATGTGGGGGTAAGGCCTGGGTGGGATTGTGGTCGGTGCAGACTCGATGGGCCGAATGGCCCCCTTCTGCACTGTAGGGTTTCTATGATTTCTATGATTTCGAAGGATGCAGAGCTGGGCTGAAAAATGGCAAATGGAGTTTAACCCTGATAAATATGAGGTGATTCATTTTGGTCGGACAAATTTAAATGTGGATTACAGGATCAAAGGTAGGGTTCTGAAGACTGTGGAGGAACAGACAGATCGTGGGGTCCATATCCACAGATCTCTAAAAGTTGCCACTCAAGTGGAGAGAGCTGTGAAGAACGCCTCGAGTGTGTTACCTTTTATTAACAGGGGGTTGGAGTTTAAGAGCCATGGGGTTATGCTGCAACTGTACAGGACCTTGGTGAGACCACATTTGGAATATTGTGTGCAGTTCTGGTCACCTCACTATAAGAAGGATGTGGAAGCGCTGGAAAGAGTGCAGAGGAGACTTACCAGGATGCAGCCTGGTTTGGAGGGTAGGTCTTATGAGGAAAGGTTGCGGGAGCTAGGGCTGTTCTCTCTGGAGCGGAGGTGGCTGAGGGGAGACTTAATAGAGGTTGATAAAATGATGAAGGGGATAGATAGAGTGAACGTTCAAAGACTATTTCCTCGGGCGGATGGAGCTATTACAAGGGGGCCTAACTATAGGGTTCGTGGTGGGAGATATAGGAAGGATATCAGAGGTAGGTTCTTTACGCAGTGCGTGGTTGGGGTGTGGAATGGACTGCCTGCAGTGATAGTGGATTCAGACACTTTTGGAACATTTAAGCGGTTATTGCATAGGCACATGGAGCACACCAGGATGATAGGGAGTGGGATAGCTTGATCTTGGTTTCAGATAAAGCTCGGCACAACATCGTGGGCCGAAGGGCCTGTTCTGTGCTGTACTGTTCCATGTTCTATGTTCTTAATAGTGACACAATCCCCAAGGATCACTCTAAATAGTGACACAATCCCCAAGGATCACTCTAAATAGTGACACAATCCCTAAGGATCACTCTAAATAGAGACACAAACCCCAAGGATCACTCTAAATAGTGACACAATCCCCAAGGATGACTCTAAATAGTGACACAATCCCCAAGGATCATTCTAAATACTGACACAATCCCCAAGGACCACTCTCAATAGTGACACAATCCCCAAGTATCACTCTCAATAGTGACACAATCCCCATGGATCACTCTAAATAGTGACACAATCCCCAAGGATCACTTTCAATAGTGACACAAGCCCCAAGGCTCACTCTAAATAGTGACACAATCCCCAAGGATCACTCTAAATAGTGACACAATCCCCAAGGATCACTTTCAATAGTGACACAATCGCCAAGGATCACTCTAAATAGTGACACAATCCGCAAGGATCACTCTAAATAGTGACACAAAACCCAAGGATCACTCTAAATAGTTACACAATCCCCAAGGATTATTCTAAATAGTGACAGAATCCCCAAGGATCACACTGAATAGAGACACAATCCCCAAGGATCACTCTAAAGAGTGACACAATCCCCAAGGATCACTCTAAATACTGACACAATCCCCAAGGAACACTCTATATAGTGACACAATTCCCAAGGGTCACTCTAAATAGTGATACAATTCCCAAGGGTCACTCTAAATAGTGACACAATACCCAGGAATCACTCTAAAAATTGACACAACCCTCAAGGGCCACATCCAAATTGTGACACAAACCCCAAGGATCACTCTATATAGTGACAGAATCCCCAAGGATCAATCTAAATAGAGACACAATCCCCAAGGATCACTCTCAATACTGACACAATCCCCAAAGATCTCTCTAAATAGTGACACAATACCCAAGAATCACTCTAAAAATTGACACAACCCTCAAGGACCACATCCAAATTGTGACACAAACCCCAATGATCACTCTAAATAGTGACACAATCCCCAAGGATCACTCCAAATTGTGACACAAACCCCAATGATCACTCTAAATAGTGACACAATCCCCAAGGATCACTCCAAATAGTGACACAATTCCCAAGGGTCACTCTAAATAGTGACACAATCCCCAAGGATCACTCTAAATAACGACACAATCCCCATGGATCACTCTCAATAGTGACACAATCCCCAGGGATCACTCTAAATAGTGACACAATCCCCAAGGATCACTTTCAATAGTGACACAATCCCCAAGGCTCACTCTGAATAGTGACACAATCCCCAAGGATCACTCTAAATAGTGACACAATCCCCAAGGATCACTTTCAATAGTGACACAATCCCCAAGGATCACTCTAAATAGTGACACAATCCGCAAGGATCACTCTAAATAGTGACACAAAACCCAAGGATCACTCTAAATAGTTACACAATTCCCAAGGCTCATTCTAAATAGTGACAGAATCCCCAAGGATCACTCCAAATACTGACACAATTCCCAAGGGTCACTCTAAATAGTGACAGAATCCCCAAGGATCACTCTAAATAACGACACAATCCCCATGGATCACTCTAAATAGTGACACAATCCCCAAGGGTCACTCTAAATAGTGGCACAATCCACAAGGATCACTCCAAATAGTGACACAATTCCCAAGGGTCACTCTAAATAGTGACACAATCCACAAGTATCATTCTAAGTAGTGGCACAATCCCCAAGGATCACTCTAAATAGTAACACAATCCCCAAGGATCACTCAAAATAGTGACACAGTCCACAAGGATCACTCCAAATAGTGACACAATTCCCAAGGGTCACTCTAAATAGTGACACAATCCACAAGTATCATTCTAAATAGTGACACAATCCCCAAGGATCACTCTAAATAGTGACACAATCCCCAAGGATCACTCCAAATAGTGACACAATTCCCAAGGGTCACTCTTAATAGTGACACAATCCACAAGTATCATTCTAAATAGTGACACAATCCCCAAGGATCACTTTAAATAGTGACACAATCCCCAAGGATCACTCTAAATAGTGACGCAATCCCGAAGGATCACTCTAAATCGTGACAGGGTCAAGTCGTGCCTCACTAATTTGATAAAAATTTTTTAGGAGGTCTCTAATTTTGTTGATGAAGTTCGTGCAGTTGATGTCATATGCATGGATTTTAGTAAGTCGTTTGATAAGGTCCCCCATGGGAGGTTTATGAAGAAAGTAAGGAGGTGTGGGATAGAGGGAAAGTTGGCCGATTGGATAGGTAACTGGCTGTCTGATCGAAGACAGAGGGTGATGGTGGATGGAAAATTTTCGGATTGGAGGCAGGTTGCTCGCGGAGTGCCGCAGGGATCAGTGTTTGGTCCTCTGCACTTTGTGATTTTTATCAATGACTTAGAGGAGGGGGCTGAAGGGTGGATCACTAAATTTGCTGGTGACACCAAGATTGGTGGAGTAGTGGATGAGGTGGAGGGCTGTTGTAGGCTGCAAAGAGACATAGATAGGATTTGGGCGGCACGGTAGCACAGTGGTTAGCACTGCTGCTTCACAGCTCCAGGGTCCTGGGTTCGATTCCCGGCTCGGGTCACTGTCTGTGTGGAGTTTGCACATTCTCCTCATGTCTGCGTGGGTTTCCTCCGGGTGCTCCGGTTTCCTCCCACAGTCCAAAGATGTGCAGGTTAGGTTGATTGGCCAGGTTAAAAATTGCCCCTTAGAGTCCTGGGATGCGTCGGTTAGAGGGATTAGCGGGTAAATATGTGGGGGTAGGGCCTGGGTGGGATTGTGGTCGGTGCAGACTCGATGGGCCGAATGGCCTCCTTCTGCACTGTAGGGTTTCTATGATTTCTATGATTTCGAAGGATGCAGAGCTGGGCTGAAAAATGGCAAATGGAGTTTAACCCTGATAAATGTGAGGTGATTCATTTTGGTAGGACAAATTTAAATGTGGATTACAGGATCAAAGGTAGGGTTCTGAAGACTGTGGAGGAACAGACAGATCGTGGGGTCCATATCCACAGATCTCTAAAAGTTGCCACTCAAGTGGAGAGAGCTGTGAAGAACGCCTCGAGTGTGTTACCTTTTATTAACAGGGGGTTGGAGTTTAAGAGCCATGGGGTTATGCTGCAACTGTCCAGGATCTTGGTGAGACCACATTTGGAATATTGTGTGCAGTTCTGGTCACCTCACTATAAGAAGGATGTGGAAGCGGTGGAAGGAGTGCAAAGGAGACTTACCAGGATGCAGCCTGGTTTGGAGGGTATGTCTTATGAGGAAAGGTTTGCGGGAGCTAGGGCTGTTCTCTCTGGAGCGGAGGTGGCTGAGGGGAGACTTAATAGAGGTTGATAAAATGATGAAGGGGATAGATAGAGTGAACGTTCAAAGACTATTTCCTCGGGTGGATGGAGCTATTACAAGGGGGGCTAACTATAGGGTTCGTGGTGGGAGATATAGGAAGGATATCAGAGGTAGGTTCTTTACGCAGTGAGTGGTTGTGGTGTGGAATGGACTGCCTGCAGTGATAGTGGAGTCAGACACTTTAGGAAAATTTAAGCGGTTATTGGATAGGCACATGGAGCACACCAGGATGATAGGGAGTGGGATAGCTTGATCTTGGTTTCAGATAAAGCTCGGCACAACATCGTGGGCCGAAGGGCCTGTTCTGTGCTGTACTGTTCCATGTTCTATGTTCTTAATAGTGACACAATCCCCAAGGATCACTCTAAATAGTGACACAATCCCCAAGGATCACTCTAAATAGTGACACAATCCCTAAGGATCACTCTAAATAGAGACACAAACCCCAAGGATCACTCTAAATAGTGACACAATCCCCAAGGATCACTCTAAATAGTGCCACAATCCCCAAGGATCACTCTAAATAGTGACACAATCCCCAAGGATGACTCTAAATAGTGACACAATCCCCAAGGATCACTCTAAATAGTGACACAATCCCCATGGATCACTCTAAATAGTGACACAATCCCTAAGGATCACTCTAAATAGAGACACAAACCCCAAGGATCACTCTAAATAGTGACACAATCCCCAAGGATCACTCTAAATAGTGCCACAATCCCCAAGGATCACTCTAAGTTGGTGTGCAAGTTGGAAGTTGGTGTGCATTTTGGTGATAGTGACCACAATTCGGTTACGTTCACCTTAGTGATGGAAAGGGATAGGCATGAACCTCGGGCCAGTGGTTTTAGCTGGGGGAAGGGTAATTATGAGGCTATTAGGAGAGAATTAGGAAACATAGGTTGGACTAGGAGATTACAGGGACTGGGAACGTCCGACATGTGGAGTTTTTTCAAGGAGCAGCTACTGCGAGTCTGTGATAGGTATGTCCCTGTCAGGCAAGGAGGAATTGGTAGGGCTAGGGAACCGTGGTGCACCAAAAAAGTTTCTTTGTTGGTTAAAAAGAAAAAGGAGGCTTATGTTCGGATGAGACGTGAGCACTCGGGTAGTGCACTAGAAAGCTTTAGATTGGCTAAGAGGGAGTTGAAGAGCGAGCTTAGAAGGGCTAAAAGGGGACATGAGAAGACTTTGGCGGATAGGGTTAAAGAGAATCCTAAGGCGTTCTATAGGTATGTCAAGAACAGAAGGTTGGTTAGGGCAAGTTTAGGGCCAGTTATAGATGGCAGAGGGAAGTTATGTGTGGAACCGGAGGAGATTGGTGAAGCATTGAACCAATATTTCTCTTCGGTGTTCACGCAAGGGGACATGAATATAGCTGAGGAGGACACTGGGTTGCAGGGGAGTAGAATAGACAGTATTACAGTTGATAAGGAGGATGTGCAGGATATTCTGGAGGGTCTGAAAATAGATAAATCCCCTGGTCCGGATGGGATTTATCCAAGGATTCTCTGGGAGGCAAGAGAAGTGATTGCAGAGCCTCTGGCTCTGATCTTCAGGTCGTCGTTGGCCTCTGGTATAGTACCAGAAGATTGGAGGTTAGCGAATGTTGTCCCATTGTTTAAGAAGGGGAACAGAGACTTCCCCGGGAATTATAGACCGGTGAGTCTCACTTCTGTTGTCGGCAAGATGTTGGAAAAAATTATAAGGGATAGGATTTATAGTTATTTGGAGAGTAATGAATTGATAGGTGATAGTCAGCATGGTTTTGTGGCAGGTAGGTCGTGCCTTACTAACCTTATTGAGTTTTTTGAGAAAGTGACCAAGGAGGTGGATGGGGGCAAGGCAGTGGACGTGGTATATATGGATTTTAGTAAGGCGTTTGATAAGGTTCACCATGGTAGGCTTCTGCAGAAAATGCAGATGTATGGGATTGGGGGTGATCTAGGAAATTGGATCAGGAATTGGCTAGCGGATAGGAAACAGAGGGTGGTGGTTGATAGTAAATATTCATCATGGAGTGCGGTTACAAGTGGTGTACCTCAGGGATCTGTTTTGGGGCCACTGCTGTTTGTAATATTTATTAATGATCTGGATGAGGGTATAGTTGGGTGGATTAGCAAATTTGCTGATGAAACCAAAGTCGGTGGTGTGGTAGACAGTGAGGAAGGGTGTCGTAGTTTGCAGGAAGACTTAGACAGGTTGCAAAGTTGGGCCGAGAGGTGGCGGATGGAGTTTAATGCGGAGAAGTGTGAGGTAATTCACTTTGGTAGGAATAACAGATGTGTTGAGTATAGGGCTAACGGGAGGACTTTGAATAGTGTGGAGGAGCAGAGGGATCTAGGTGTATGTGTGCATAGATCCCTGAAAGTTGGGAATCAAGTAGATAAGGTTGTTAAGAAGGCATATGGTGTCTTGGCGTTTATTGGTAGGGGGATTGAATTTAGGAGTCGTAGCGTTATGTTGCAACTGTACACAACTCTGGTGCGGCCGCACTTGGAGTACTGTGTGCAGTTCTGGTCCCCACATTACAGGAAGGATGTGGAGGCTTTGGAGAGGGTGCAGAGGAGGTTTACCAGGATGTTGCCTGGTATGGAGGGGAGATCCTATGAGGAGAGGCTGAGGGATTTGGGATTGTTTTCGCTGGAAAGGCGGCGGCTAAGAGGGGATCTTATTGAAACATATAAGATGATTAGAGGTTTAGATAGGGTGGATAGTGATAGCCTTTTTCCTCTGATGGAGAAATCCAGCACGAGGGGGCATGGCTTTAAATTGAGGGGGGGTAGTTATAGAACCGATGTCAGGGGTAGGTTCTTTACCCAGAGGGTGGTGAGGGATTGGAATGCCCTGCCAGCATCAGTAGTAAATGCGCCTAGTTTGGGGGCGTTTAAGAGATCCGTAGATAGGTTCATGGACGAAAAGAAATTGGTTTAGGTTGGAGGGTCACAGTTTTTTTTTTTAACTGGTCGGTGCAACATCGTGGGCCGAAGGGCCTGTTCTGCGCTGTAATGTTCTATGTTCTATGTTCTAAATAGTGACACAATCCCCAAGGATGACTCTAAATAGTGACACAATCCCCAAGGATCACTCTAAATAGTGACACAATCCCCATGGATCACTCTAAATAGTGACACAATCCCTAAGGATCACTCTAAATCGAGACACAAACCCCAAGGATCACTCTAAATAGTGACACAATCCTCAAGAATCACTCTAAATAGTGCCACAATCCCCAAGGATCACTCTAAATAGTGACACAATCCCCAAGGATGACTCTAAATAGTGACACAATCGCCAAGGATCATTCAAAATACTGACACAATCCCCAAGGATCAATCTCAATAGTGAGACAATCCCCAAGGATTACTCTCAATAGTGACACAATCCGCAAGGATCACTCTAAATAGTGACACAATCCCCAAGGATCACTTTCAATAGTGACACAATCCACAAGGCTCACTCTAAATAGTGACACAATCCCCAAGGATCACTCTAAATAGTGACACACTCCCCAAGGATCACTTTCAATAGTGACACAATCCCCAAGGATCACTCTAAATAGTGACACAATCCGCAAGGATCACTCTAAATAGTGACACAAAACCCAAGGATCACTCCAAATAGTTACACAATCCCCAAGGATCATTCTAAATAGTGACAGAATCCCCAAGGATCACACTGAATAGAGACACAATCCCCAAGGATCACTCTAAAGAGTGACACAATCCCCAAGGATCACTCTAAATAGTGATACAATTCCCAAGGGTCACTCTCAATAGTGACACAATACCCAGGAACACTCTGAAAATTGACACAACCCTCAAGGGCCACATCCAAATTGTGACACAAACCCCAATGATCACTCTAAATAGTGACACAGTCCCCAAGGATCACTCCAAATAGTGACACAATTCCCAAGGGTCACTCTAAATAGTGACACAATCCCCAAGGATCACTCTAAATAACGACACAATCCCCATGGATCACTCTCAATAGTGACACAATCCCCAAGGATCATTCTAAATAGTGACACAATCCCCAAGGATCACTTTCAATAGTGACACAATCCTCAAGGCTCACTCTAAATAGTGACACAATCCCCAAGGATCACTCTAAATAGTGACACAATCCCCAAGGATCATTTTCAATAGTGACACAATCCCTAAGGATCACTCTAAATAGTGACACAATCAGCAAGGATCACTCTAAATAGTGACACAAAACCCAAGGATCACTCTAAATAGTTACACAATCCCCAAGGATCACTCTAAATAGTGACACAATCCCCAAGGATCACTCTAAATAGTGACACAATACCCAGGAATCACTCTAAAAAATGACACAACCCTCAAGGACCACAATCAAATTGTGACACAAACCCCAATGATCACTCTAAATAGTGACACAATCCCCAAGGATCACTCCAAATAGTGACACAATTCCCAAGGGTCACTCTAAATAGTGACACAATCCCCAACGATCACTCTAAATAACGACACAATCCCCATGGATCACTCTAAATAGTGACACAATCCCCAAGGGTCACTCTAAATAGTGGCACAATCCACAAGGATCACTCCAAATAGTGACACAATTCCCAAGGGTCACTCTAAATAGTGACACAATCTACAAGTATCATTCTAAGTAGTGACACAATCCCCAAGGATCACTCTAAATAGTAACACAATCCTCAAGGATCACTCTAAATAGTGACACAGTCCCCAAGGATCACTCCAAATAGTGACACAATTCCCAAGGGTCACTCTAAATAGTGACACAATCCCCAAGGATCACTCTAAATAACGACACAATCCCCATGGATCACTCTCAATAGTGACACAATCCCCAAGGATCATTCTAAATAGTGACACAATCCCCAAGGATCACTTTCAATAGTGACACAATCCTCAAGGCTCACTCTAAATAGTGACACAATCCCCAAGGATCACTCTAAATAGTGACACAATCCCCAAGGATCATTTTCAATAGTGACACAATCCGTAAGGATCACTCTAAATAGTGACACAATCAGCAAGGATCACTCTAAATAGTGACACAAAACCCAAGGATCACTCTAAATAGTTACACAATCCCCAAGGATCACTCTGAATAGTGACACAATCCCCAAGGATCACTCTAAATAGTGACACAATACCCAAGAATCACTCTAAAAAATGACACAACCCTCAAGGACCACATCCAAATTGTGACACAAACCCCAATGATCACTCTAAATAGTGACACAATCCCCAAGGATCACTCCAAATAGTGACACAATTCCCAAGGGTCACTCTAAATAGTGACACAATCCCCAACGATCACTCTAAATAACGACACAATCCCCATGGATCACTCTAAATAGTGACACAATCCCCAAGGGTCACTCTAAATAGTGGCACAATCCACAAGGATCACTCCAAATAGTGACACAATTCCCAAGGGTCACTCTAAATAGTGACACAATCTACAAGTATCATTCTAAGTAGTGACACAATCCCCAAGGATCACTCTAAATAGTAACACAATCCCCAAGGATCACTCTAAATAGTGACACAATCCACAAGGATCACTCCAAATAGTGACACAATTCCCAAGGGTCACTCTAAATAGTGACACAATCCACAAGTATCATTCTAAATAGTGACACAATCCCCAAGGATCACTCTAAATAGTGACACAATCCCCAAGGATCACTACAAATAGTGACACAATTCCCAAGGGTCACTCTTAATAGTGACACAATCCACAAGTACCATTCTAAATAGTGACACAATCCCCAAGGATCACTTTAAATAGTGACACAATCCCCAAGGATCACTCTAAATAGTGACACAATCCCGAACGATCAATCTAAATCGTGACAGAGTCAAGTCGTGCCTCACTAATTTGATAAAAAATTTTTAGGAGGTATCTAATTTTGTTGATGAAGTTCGGGCAGTTGATGTCATATGCATGGATTTTAGTAAGTCGTTTGATAAGGTCGCCCATGGGAGGTTTATGAAGAAAGTAAGGAGGTGTGGGATAGAGGGAAAGTTGGCCGATTGGATAGGTAACTGGCTGTCTGATCGAAGACAGAGGGTGATGGTGGATGGAAAATTTTCGGATTGGAGGCAGGATGCTAGCGGAGTGCCGCAGGGATCAGTGTTTGGTCCTCTGCTCTTTGTGATTTTTATCAATGACTTAGAGGAGGGGGCTGAAGGGTGGATCACTAAATTTGCTGGTGACACCAAGATTGGTGGAGTAGTGGATGAGGTGGAGGGCTGTTGTAGGCTGCAAAGAGACATAGATAGGATTTGGGCGGCACGGTAGCACAGTGGTTAGCACTGCTGCTTCACAGCTCCAGGGTCCTGGGTTCGATTCCCGGCTCGGGTCACTGTCTGTGTGGAGTTTGCACATTCTCCTCATGTCTGCGTGGGTTTCCTCCGGGTGCTCCAGTTTCCTCCCACAGTCCAAAGATGTGCAGGTTAGGTTGATTGGCCAGGTTAAAAATTGCCCCTTCGAGTCCTGGGATGCGTAGGTTAGAGGGATTAGCGGGTAAATATGTGGGGGTAGGGCCTGGGTGGGATTGTGGTCGGTGCAGACTCGATGGGCCGAATGGCCTCCTTCTGCACTGTAGGGTTTCTATGATTTCTATGATTTCGAAGGATGCAGAGCTGGGCTGAAAAATGGCAAATGGAGTTTAACCCTGATAAATGTGAGGTGATTCATTTTGGTAGGACAAAATTTAAATGTGGATTACAGGGTCAAAGGTAGGGTTCTGAAGACTGTGGAGGAACAGACATATCCACAGATCTCTAAAAGTTGCCACTCAAGTGGAGAGAGCTGTGAAGAACGCCTCGAGTGTGTTACTTTTTATTAACAGGGGGTTGGAGTTTAAGAGCCATGGGGTTATGCTGCAACTGCACAAGACCTTGGTGAGACCACATTTGGAATATTGTGTGCAGTTCTGGTCACCTCACTATAAGAAGGATGTGGAAGCGCTGGAAAGAGTGCAGAGGAGACTTACCAGGATGCTGCCTGGTTTGGAGGGTAGGTCTTATGAGGAAAGGTTGCGGGAGCTAGGGCTGTTCTCTCTGGAGCGGAGGTGGCTGAGGGGAGACTTAATAGAGGTTGCTAAAATGATGAAGGGGACAGATAGAGTGAACGTTCAAAGACTATTTCCTCGGGTGGATGGAGCTATTACAAGGGGGGCTAACTATAGGGTTCGTGGTGGGAGATATAGGAAGGATATCAGAGGTAGGTTCTTTACGCAGTGAGTGGTTGGGGTGTGGAATGGACTGCCTGCAGTGATAGTGGAGTCAGACACTTTAGGAAAATTTAAGCGGTTATTGGATAGGCACATGGAGCACACCAGGATGATAGGGAGTGGGATAGCTTGACCTTGGTTTCAGATAAAGCTCGGCACAACATCGTGGGCAGAAGGGCCTGTTCTGTGCTGTACTGTTCCATGTTCTATGTTCTTAATAGTGACACAATCCCCAAGGATCACTCTAAATAGTGACACAATCCCCAAGGATCAATCTATACAGTAACACAATCCCCAAGGATCACTCTAAATAGTGATACAATCCCCAAGGATCACTGTAAACAGTAACACAATCCTCAAGGATCACTGTAAATAGAACATAGAACCTAGAACAGTACAGCACAGAACAGGCCCTTCAGCCCACGATGTTGTGCCGAGCTTTATCTGAAATCAAGATCAAGCGATCCCACTCCCTATCATCCTGGTGTGCTCCATGTGCCTATCCAATAACCGCTTAAATGTCCCTAAAGTGTCTGACTCCACTATCTCTGCAGGCAGTCCATTCCACACCCCAACCACTCTCTGCGTTAAGAACCTACCTCTGATATCCTTCCTATATCTCCCACCATGGACCCTATAGTTATGCCCCCTTGTAATAGCTCCATCCACCCGAGGAAATAGTCTTTGAACGTTCACTCTATCTATCCCCTTCATCATTTTATAAACCTATATTAAGTCTCCCCTCAACCTCCTCAGCTCCAGAGAGAACAGCCCGTGCTCCCTCAACCTTTCCTCATAAGACCTACCCTCCAAACCAGGCAGCATCCTGGTAAATCTCCTTTGCACTTTTTCCAGCGGTTCCCCATCCTTCTTTTCGTGAGGTGACCAGAACTGCACACAATATTCCAAATGTGGTCTCATCAAGGTCCTGTACAGTTAGAGCATAACCCCACGGCTCTTAAACTCCAGCCCCCTGTTAATAAAAGCTAACACACTATCGGCCTTCTTCACTTGAGTGGCAACCTTTAGAGATCTGTGGATATGGACCCCAAGATCTCTCTGTTCCTCCACAGTCTTCAGAACCCTACCTTTGACCCTGTAATCCACATATAAATTAGTCCTACCAAAATGAATCACCTGACATTTATCAGGGTTAGACTCCATTTGCCATTTTTCAGCCGAGCTTTGCATTATTTCTATGTCTATTTGCAGCCTGCAACGCCCCTCCACCTCATCCGCGACTCCACCAATCTTGGTGTCATCAGCAAATTTACTGATCCACCCTTCAGCCCCCTCCAAGTCATTCATAATAATCACAAAGAGCAGAGGACAAAGCACTGATCCCTGAGGCACTCTGCTAGCAACCTGCCTCCAATCCGAAAATTTTCCATCCACCACCACCCTCTGTCTTCGATCAGACAGCCAGTTACCTATCCAATCGGCCAACTTTCCCTCTATTGCACACCTACTCACTGTCATCATAAGCCGACCATAGGGGACCTTATCAAACGCCTTACTAAAATCCATGTATATGACGTCAACTGCACTACCTTCATCAACACACTTAGTTACCTCCTCAAAAAATTCAATCAAATTTGTGAGGCACGACTTGCCCTTCACGAATCCGTGCTGACTATCCCGGATTAATCCGCATCTTTCTAAGTGGTCGTAAATCCCATCCCTAAGGACCTTTTCCATCAATTTACCAACCACCGAAGTAAGACTAACTGGTCTATAATTACCAGGGTCGTTCCTATTCCCTTTCTTAAACAGAGGAACAACATTCACCACTCTCCAGTCCTCTGGCACCATCCCCGTGGACAGCGAGGACCCAAAGATCAAAGCGAAATGCTTTGCAATCTCATCCCGTGCCTCCCAAAGAATCCTAGGATATATTTCATCAGGCCCAGGGGACTTATCGACCTTCAGTTTATTCAAAACTGCCAGGACATCCTCCCTCCGAACATCTATTTCCTCCAGCCTATTAGCCTGTAACACCTTCTCTTCCTCAAAAACATGGCCCCTCTCCTAGGTGAACACTGACGAAAAGTATTCATTCATCACCACTCCTATCTCTACTGACTCCATACACAAGATCCCACGACTATCCTTGACCGGCGCTAACCTCACCCTGGTCATTCTTTTATTGCTCACATAAGAGTAAAAAGCCTTAGGGTTTTCCTTGATCCGACCCGCCAAAGACTTCTCATGTCCCCTCCTAGCTCTCCTAAGCCCCTTTTTCAGCTCATTCCTTGCTAACTTGTAACCCTCAATCGAGCCAACTGAACCTTGTTTCCTCATCCCTACATAAGCTTCCCTCTTCCTTTTCACAAGACATCCCACCTCTTTCGTGAACCATGGTTCCCTCACTCGGCCATTTCCTCCCTGCCTGACAGGGACATACCTATCATGGAAACCCAGTATATGTTCCTTGAAAAAGAACAAAGAACAATGAACAAAGAACAGTACAGCACAGGAAACAGGCCCTTCGGCCCTCCAAGCCTGTGCCGCTCCTTGGTCCAACTAGGCCAATCGTTTGTATCCCTCCATTCCCAGGCTGCTCTTGTGACTATCCAGGTAAGTCTTAAACGATGTCAGCGTGCCTGCCTCCCCCACCCTACTTGGCAGCGCATTCCAGGCCCCCACCACCCTCTGTGTAAAAAACGTCCCTCTGATATCTGAGTTATACTTCGCCCCTCTCACCTTGAGCCCGTCACCTCTGACATGGGAAAAAGCTTCCCACTGTTCACCCTATCTATACCCTTCATAATCTTGTACACCTCTATTAGATCTCCCCTCATTCTCCGTCTTTCCAAGGAGAACAACCCCAGTCTACCCAATCTCTCCTCATAGCTAAGACCCTCCATACCAGGCAACATCCTGGTAAACCTTCTCCGCACTCTCTCTAACGCCTCCACGTCCTTCTGGTAGTGCGGCGACCAGAACTGGACGCAGTACTCCAAATGTGGCCTAACCAGCGTTCTATACAGCTGCATCATCAGACTCCAGCTTTTATACTCTATACCCCGTCCTATAAAGGCAAGCATACCATATGCCTTCTTCACCACCTTCTCCATCTGTGTTGCCACCTTCAAGGATTTGTAGACTTGCACACCTAGGTCCCTCTGTGTTTCTATACTCCTGATGACTCTGCCATTTATTGTATAACTCCTCCCTACATTATTTCTTCCAAAATGCATCACTTCGCATTTATCCGGATTAAACTCCATCTGCCACCTCTCCGCCCAATTTTCCAGCCTATCTATATCCTGCTGTATTTCCCGACAATGCTCTTCGCTATCCGCAATTCCAGCCATCTTTGTGTCATCCGCAAACTTGCTGATTACACCAGTTACACCTTCTTCCAAATCATTTATGTATATCACAAATAGCAGAGGCCCCAGTACAGAGCCCTGCGGAACACCACTGGTCACAGACCTCCAGCCGGAAAAAGACCCTTCCACCACTACCCTCTGTCTCCTATGGCCAAGCCAGTTCTCCACCCATCTAGCCACTTCTCCTTGTATCCCATGAGCCTTAACCTTCTTAACCAACCTGCCATGTGGGACTTTGTCAAATGCCTTACTGAAATCCATATAGACGACATCCACGGCCCTTCCTTCGTCAACCGTTTTTGTCACTTCCTCAAAAAACTCCACCAAATTTGGAGGCACGACTTCCCTCTTACAAAACCATGCTGTCTGTCACTAATGAGATTGTTCCGTTCGAAATGCACATACATCCTGTCTCTAAGAATCCTCTCCTACCACGGACGTCAAGCTCACCGACCTATAATTTCCTGGGTTATCCCTGCTACCCTTCTTAAACAACGGGACCACATTCGCTATCCTCCAATCCTCAGGGACCTCACCCGTGTCCAAAGAAGCGACAAAGATTTCCGTCAGAGGCCCAGCAATTTCATCTCTCGTCTCCCTGAGCAGTCGAGGATAGATGCCATCATGCCCTGGGGCTTTGTCAGTTTTAATGTTCCCTAAAAAACCTAACACTTCCTCTCTTGTAATGGAGATTTTCTCTAACGGGTCAACACCTCCCTCCGAGACACTCCCGGTTAACTCGCCCCTCTCCTTCGTGAATGCCGATGCAAAGTATTCATTTAGGATCTCCCCTATTCCCTTGGGTTCTAAGCATAATTCCCCTCCTTTGTCCCTGAGAGGTCCGATTTTCTCCCTGACAACTCTTTTGTTCCGAACGTATGAATAGAATGCCTTAGGATTCTCCTTAATCCTGCCTGCCAAGAACATCTCGTGACCTCTTTTTGCCCTTCTAACTTCCCGTTTTAGTTCTTTCCTACTCTCTCTGTATTCCTCCAGAGCTCCATCTGTTTTCAGTTGCCTGGACTTAACGTATGCCTCCCTTTTCATTTTAATCAGATCCTCAATTTCCCTGGTTATCCACGGCTCTCGAATCCTACCTTTCCTATCTTTCCTTTTTACAGGCACATGCCTATCCTGCAGCCTTATCAATAGTTCCTTAAAAGACTCCCTCATGCCAGACGCGGACTTACCCTCGAACATCCTCTCCCAGGAAAAGTTCCACTTTTCATCCGTGCCTTTCCCTGACAGTTTCTGTTCCCAACTTATGCCCCCTAATTCTTGCCTAATCGCATCATAATTACCTCTCCCCCAATTGTAAACCTTGCCCTGCCATACGGCCCTATCCCTCTCCATTGCAATAACAAAAGACACCGAATTGTGGTCACTATCTCCAAAGTATTCTCCCACAACCAAATCTAACACTTGGACCGGTTCATTTCCCATTACCAAATCCAATGTGGCCTCACCTCTTGTCGGCCTGTCCACATATTGTGTCAGGAAACCCTCCTGCACACACTGCACAAAAACTGCCCCATCTGAACTATTTGACCTACAAAGGTTCCAATCAATATTTGGAAAGTTAAAGTCCCCCATGACAACTACCCTGTGACCCCCACACATATCCACAATCTGCTTAGCAATTTCTTCCTCCACATCTCTATTACTATTTGGGGGCCTATAGGAAACTCCTAACAACGTGACCGCTCCTTTCCTATTTCTAACTTCAGCCCATATTACCTCAGTGTGCAGATCCCCCTTGAACTGCCTTTCCGCAGCCGTTAAACTATCCTTGATTAACAATGCCACTCCTCCACCTCTTTTACCAGCTTCCCTACACTTGCTGAAACATCTATAACCCGGAACGTCCCACAACCATTCATGTCCTTGTTCTACCCACGTCTCCGTAATGGCCACAACATCGTAGTCCCAAGTAGCAATCCACGCCCCAAGTTCATCCACCTTGTTCCGGATGCTCCTTGCATTGAAGTAGACACACTTCAACCCACCTTCCTGTCTACCGGTACCCACCCTTGACCCTGATACTTTCCCCAATACCTCACCACCCTCAACACTGACTTCTGGACGACAACTCCTTTTCCCACTCCCCTGACAAATTAGTTTAAACCCCCCTGAAGAGCCGTATCAAATTTCCCTCCAAGGATATTGGTGCCCCTCTGGTTCAGGTGCACCCCGTCCTGTTTGTAGAGGTCCCACCTTCCCCAGAATGTGTTCCAATTATCCACGTATCTGAAACCCTCCCTCCTACACCATCCCTGTAACCACATGTTTAACTGCACTCTCTCCCTGTTCCTCAACTCGCTATCACGTGGCACCGGTAATGTACCAGAGATGACCACATGTTTTCTCTTGGCTCTCAGCTTCCAGCCCAGCTCCCGAAATTCCTGTTTTAAATCCCCGTTCCTTCTCTTACCTATGTTGTTGGTACCAATTTGTACCACGACTTGTGACTGTTTCCCCTCCCCCTTAAGATTCCGGAAAACACGGTCTGAGACGTCACGGACCTTGGCATCCGGTAGGCAACATACCATCCGTGAGTCTCTTTTGCTGCCACAGAACCTCCTATCTATCCCTCTAACTAACGAGTCCCCATTAACTATTGCCCTCCCGCTCTGCCCCTTACCCTCCCGAGCCACAGAGATGGGCACAGTGCTGGAGATCCTCTCACTGCGGCTCACCACTGGTATGTTATCCCCCTCAACCGTATCCAAAGCGGAATACTTGTTGCTAAGGGGAACGACCACAGGGGATCCCTGCACGGACTGCTTCCTCCCAGCCCCTCTCACCGTCACCCATCTATTTTCATTCCTCGGAGTAACTGTATCCCTAAACCTTCTGTCTGTGGCCACCTCTGCGTCCCTAATAATCCTAAATTCATCCAACTCCAGCTCCAGTTCCCTAACACGGTTTTGGAGGAGCTGCAGATGGGTGCACTTCCCACAGGTGTAATCAGCAGGGACACTGTCGTCGTCCCTCACCTCAAACATAGTGCAAGAGGAACATAGCACTGCCTGCACACCCATCCCCTCTAGATACCTTGCCAGTACCAGGTAGAAACAGCAAAAATGAATTAACCTCACCCCTGCTCGCTCTGTGCCCCGAAGCCCTGTGAGCCAAAGCCCTTATAGCTCACACTCTGCTTCCACACACGCCCTGTGAGCCAATGCCCTCAGGGTTACGAGATGAGAGACACATCAAATGAGCCATGATCTTATGGACTGGATGACCAGGCTCGAGGGGCTGAATGATCTCCTGCAGGGACGTACGCTTGTCCTCCCCCTGCCCCCCTTCGCCCACCCCCACGACTGTCCTTCCAAGTGAATGTTTGATGGATGAGTGCAGGGGTAGAATCCTGTGTCTAATTGGTGCTGTATCTGACCTGAGAGAGATGTATAAACACAGTGTAGAGTGAGGTGCATTCTGTATGCAATCGCTCATTCCACACAACCCCTCACTCCCAGCCCCCAAACCTCAACACCAATCTTCTTATCACTACCTACACAATTACATCACTAAATTCATTTTATTATCAATATATATCCAGGGAGATGCCTGACCTCAGTCCCACTGACATTACCCACCAGGCGCATCACCGACTTCATTCTTAATATCCACAGACAAACTAATGCACCACTCACCTCACTCTCGCTGCTTAGTCCTTGTAACCTCCACATTACAACATCGATTAAGGACAACACAGCAAAAGTGTTACACAAACTGTCTCAAACACTGACTGACACACATCTACTATCTTTATTTTAAATCCCGTCGGGTACTTGTCATCATATGACACAGGTTTAAGGTGTGTGGGGGAAAGTTTCGAGGAGATGTGCGATGCAGGTTTTTTACACAGAGGGTGGTGAATGTCTGGAACGCGCTGCCCGGGGAGGTGGTGGGAGCAGGTACAATAGCGGCATTTAAGGGGCAACTAGACAAGTACATGGATAGGATGGGAATGGAAGGATACGGACTCTGTATTGAACCGGTTGAAATAGCAGAGGTACTCAATCAATAATTTGCTTCAGTATTCACAGTGGAAAAGGATCTTGGTCGTTGCAGTGCAGACTTGCAGTGGACTGAGAAGATTGAGCATGTGGGCATTAGGAAAGAGGATGTGTTGGAGCTGTTGAAAAGCACCAAGTCAGATAAATCACCGGGACCGGATGGGAGGTACCCCAGGTTACTGTGGGAGGCGAGGGAAGAGATTGCTGATCCTCTGGCAATTCTCTTTGCGTCGTCATTGGAGTCAGGAGAGGTTCCGGAGGATTGGAGGATGGCGGATGTGGTTCCGTTATTCAAGAAAGGGAAAAGAGATAGCCCAGGAAATTATAGACCCGAGAGTCCAACCTCAGTGGTAGGTACGTTGATGGAGAAGATCCTGAGAGGCAGGATTTATGAACATTTGGAAAGGAATAGCATGATCAGAAGTAGCCAGCACGGCTTTGTCCGAGGCAGATCATGCCTTACGAGTCTGATTGAGTTTTTTGAAGATGTGACTAGACTCTTAGACGGGGAAGAGGGGTAGATGTGGTTTATGTAGATTTCAGTAAGGCGTTTGATAAGGTGCCCAATGCAAGGGTTATGGAGAAAGTGAAGGGGCATGGGATAGAAGGGGACGTTGCTTTGTGGATTCAGTACTGGCTTGCCCACAGAAGGCAAAGAGTGGTTGTAGTTGGGTCTTTTTCAGAGTGGAGGTCGATCATCAGTGGGGTGCCCCAGGGATCTGTTCTGGGACCCTTGCTCTTTGTGATTTTTATAAATGACCTGAATGAGGAAGTGGAAGGATGGGTTGGCAAGTTTTCTGATGACACAAAATTTGGAGGTGTTGTGGATAGTGTAGAGGGATGTCAGCAGTTGCAACGAGACATAGATAAGATGCAAGAGTGGGTGGAGAAGTGGCAGATGGACTTCAACCCAGATAAGTGTGTGGTGGTTCATTTTGGCAGGTCGAATAGGATGGAAGAATATAATATTGAGGGTAAGAAGCTTGGCAGTGTGGAAGAACAGAGGGATCTTGTGGTCTGGGTTCATAGGATGCTCAAAGCGGCTTCGCAGGTAGAGGCTGTGGTTAAGAAGGCGTATGGAATACTGGCCTTCATCAATAGAGGAATTGAGTTCGGAAATCGGGAGATAATGCTGCAGCTGTATAGGATCCTGGTCAGACCCCACCTGGAGTACTGTGCCCAGTTCTGGTCGCCTCATTACAGAAAGGATGTGGAAGCCATAGAACCGGTGCAGAGGAGATTTACGAAGATGTTGCTGGGATTAAGTGGTCTGCCTTTTGAGGATAGCTTGAGAGAGCTAGGTCTATTCTCCTTGGAGAGGCGAAGGATGAGAGGTGACCAGATAGAGGTGTATAAGATGTTGAGAGGTATTGACAGAGTGGATTCTCAGAGGCTTTTACCCAGGGCTGAAATGGTTGTCACGAGAGGCCACAGGTTTAGGGTGCTGGGCGTAGGTACAGAGGAGATGTTAGGGGTAAGTCTTTCACTCAGAGGGTGGTGGGTGCATGGAATCGACTGCCGGTAGTGGTGGTGGAAGCGGATTCGATTGATTCTTTTAAGAGGCTTTTGGATAAGTTCATGGAGGTTAGTGAGATAGAGGGTTATAGATGAGCCTAGAAGGTAAGGAAATCGTTCGGCGCAACTTGTGGGCCGAAGGGCCTGTTTGTGCTGTCGCTTTTCTATGTTCTATGTTCTAAGGAAACGTAAGAGTGCAGAATGTAGTGTTACAGTCATAGCGAGGGTGCCTAGAAAGATCAACTTGATGCAAGTTAAGTCCATTCAAAGGTCTGATGGCAGCAGGGAAGAAACTGTTCTTGTGTCGGTTGGTACGTGAGATCAGACTTTTGTATATTTTTCCTGATGAAGAAAGTGGAAGAGAGAATGTCCGGGGTGCGTGGGGTCCTGAATTATGGTGGCTGCTTTGCCGAGGCAGCGGGAAGTGTAGACAGAGTCAATGGATGGGTGGCTGGTTTGAGTGATGGATTGGGCTACATTCATGACCTTTTGTAGTTTCTTGCAGTCTTGGGCAGAGCAGGAGTCATACCAAGCTGTGATACAGCCCGAAAGAATGCTTTCTATGGTTCATCTGTAAACGTTGGTGAGAATAATAGCTGACATTCCAAATGTCCTTAGTCTTCTGAGAAAGTAGAGGCGTTGGTGGGCTTTCCTAACTATATTGTTGGCACGGGGGAACCAGGACATGTCTGATAGTGATCTGGACACCTAAAAACATGAAGCTCTCGACTCTTTCTACTTCGATGGATGGATGTCAGAGCCAGCAGAACGTCACCATTAAGGCACGCTGCTTGGTTTTTCTTTGGTACTGGGATGATGGTCGTCTTCTTGAAGCAGATAGGGAACTCAGATTGTTGTAAAGAAAGCTGAAGATGATTGTAAATACCCCCGCCAGCTGATCCGCGCAGTGTGTGAGTGTTCGTCCGTGTACCTCATCCGGGCCAGTCGCTGTCCATGGGTTGACTTTCGAGTCGGCTGTTCTGACATCTGCAATTGTGAGCTCAGATCCAGCTGCATCCGAGGCTTCTGGGGTGGAGGGCATGCTCATGCTGACCTCATGCTCAACACGGACATAGTGTGCATTGAACTGATTAGAAATGGGTTTGGTGAAGCCAGCGATTTTGCACACCTTCATCTTGTAGCCTGCTATGTCTTGCAGACCTTGGCATAGTCGGTGGGGGTCCGTCTGGCTATCATGGGGCACGAGGTTGGTCTGGTACTGGTTTTTTGCATCTTTGATGGATCTGTGTAGATCATATCTGGCTGTCTTGTAGAGGTCAGGGTCGTCTAACGTGAATGCCTCAGACCTGGACTTCAGAAAGCAGTGGATATCCCTGATCATCCATGGTTTCCGGTTGGGAAACACACGCAATATCTTCTTGGGCACACAGTCTCCTACACACTTCCTAATGATGTCAGTTACTGTAGTGACGTACTCGCTCAGGTTGTTCGTGGAGTTTTTAAATACTGACCAGTCCCCTGACTCTAAGCAGTCACGTAGGAGATCTTTCGATTCCTCAGACCAACATTGCATGACATTATTGAATGGATCATCCCGCTTTAGCCTTTGTGTGTCAGCCTGTCGCAGGAGCACAGTCTTGTGGTCTGATTTGTCTCACTCTCTCTTACCCCAGTTGTGTCTTTCCTAATGCAGACGCTCAAGGAACAAAGGCAAAGAAATGGACAGCACAGGAATAGGCCCTTCGACCCTCTCCAAACCTGTGCTGATCATGGTGCCCTATTTTAAAATAAAACCTGCTGCGCTTACTCGGTCAGTATCCCTCTTACCTCCTGTTAATGCATCAATCCAGATGCCTCTTAAATGTTGCTAATGTGCCTGATTCCACCACCTCCCCTGGCAGCGCATTCCAGGCACCGACACTCTCTGTGTGGAAAACATCCCCCGCACATCTCCCTTAATATTTCATCCTGCCATCTTGAACCTGAGCCTCCTTGTAACTGAACCTTCCACCCTCGGAGAAAACCCTCTGACTATCCACCCTTTCTGTGCCTCCCACAATTTTGTAGACCTCTATCAGGTCTCCCCTCAGCCTTAGTCTTTCCAGTGAAAACAATCCTGATTTATTCAACCTCTCCTCATAGCCAGCGGAGCTGACTTCTCTCTCAGTTAAGTTACTGTTATAAACACCATTCCTCTCACAATAACTGCTTCCCCCATCATCACGCCCTCACTCCCGCCCCATCTATCCTTCTGTCTTCCTCTGTTTCACATTCACTCGCTCAGAGTCTTCCTCTCTCACTCTTATCCATTCATTTTCCCAGCCTCGCACCCTTTCTAGATTCAGCCCATCCCACAAGCCGTCCCTCTCTCTCCTGACCATCTCTCTCCTTCCACATCTGGGCACGTTTCTGAACACTGTATCAGATGTGGGTCCAGTGTCATTTGGAGCCTGTGCATTGCTGGTCACAGTTAAATCTGTTATTTTACTGCTCTAAGAGGTGTGTGATTGTATCTGCTGCAGGGCCTGAATTTTCAGAGATGTCCCATTGCTTCTGAATATTTTCTCAGTTTGAGAAGCTGCAGTAGATTTCGGGATAAAAACAAATTTCTTTGCAGACTAAATAGTTCCAAATTATTGATCAACAGAATTTTGCAATTGATGCTAAACTCTAACCTACTTAAATCACATCACAGAATGTCCACAGTTAAAGATCACACAGAGAGACACGGTAACAATTGGGACTCAATTACTGAAATGTCACAGTCCAGTAACAGGTATCACTGAAACTATCTGAGATCTAGAGGTGGGACTGATGGTGTTTGAGTGGACAGCATCTTTCCACTTGTTATTAGTTGATCAATGTGCTCAACAGAATCCAGTGTTTGGAAAGAAGTCAATACTAAAAATAAATATTTTCCATCACTGAACTCAATGTCGTAATCTGTTTGTTCATATATTTTAAAAAAACTTCAAACCAGGTTTCTGCCACAATGTCCCTAAGGTCACTTTACAGTGTATAAATTAAAGGCTTTGGGAATATATAACGTCAGATGTTAATGTCAGAGAGACTGCCAAGAGCTCGAAGGGACACATCACTTCACACTGAAGATGCTGTATCCAGTTGAGAAAGCTGAGAAAATAATCTACCCAATCATCGCCATTATTGGTGTTCCCGGTGAGTGACTCTAACCATTGAGGTTGTGTAAATCTGTATGTGAACGGCTCTCTGATTCTAAACTCTGACTGAAAATGCTCCAAGCTGATCTCGTGGTCACTGTTATAAAGACACCAGGTCAACGATGTAATTTACTTAAATCAAATGGCTTCAAATATCTCTGTGTTTTTAATCCTTTTCATCAACTGACAATGAGGCTCTGTATGTTATTCACGGGCTCACTGCTCAATGAAGTTAATGTATTGAGGAGTGAACTACTCAATCTTATCTATTGTAAGATTGGACCTCAGTGAAGGTGATCTCTCTGAAATAATGTTCAGTGGGAGTAAGAATATAATGGAAATTTGAGTGTGGGTCACTAACCGGAGTGGAATCCCTGACACCAGTGAACAAGTATTGCAGGGTATATTTGTCAGTGTAAAATTGTACTGATTGTGGTTCTTTCACCTGAGTGGAATATCTGATCGAAGTCTCCATTAATATCTGGCACCACCTGTCCAAGTAGAATTGTATTGTGTTTCGGAAAAGAATTGCAATGAAATAAGTTGTTTCAATGTTAAATATATCCTATTTTAATTTGGTGAGTGAGATGTCCATTCTGTGGAGCTGCCTCAGTCTTTTATCTTTGGAATATGTTGAAAACAGGAAGAGTTTGGCTTTGTTTGGTGGTCAGTGGATGATGTGAAATTTATCCATACCTCGGCTTTGTATTGAAAAGAAAGAGGTTTCAGCGACTTCCTGATAGTTGAACAAACCAATTACAAACCGTGCAGTATTCAGGGATTGTCAAACATTTTGTGAATTGTTCACATTTCCATTGATCTATAAATGAACTCCAATGGTTTTTTTTTTCTGGGTTGTTGTGGTTCTGTCTCAACTGTGTTGCTTCTGAGAGCGATTTGTGAATCTGATCACCTGAAGCCCTGAACTCCTCGAAAACATTCAGATACTTGATTTCTACAGAGTGATTGGGAAACATATTGTTCTGATCAGAATGAAGAACCTGACACTGAGCTGTGGTGAAATTAATTTCCAATTCCAATACCCAATTTGCAAGTTTATAATTAATTATTAATGTGTTATTGTGTTGAGTTGTATTCTTCCACTCTGCTCATTCTCATTCTCAGTTTGGATTGGTTGGTAAATTTTGAAACTATAATTTTGCTTCCCTATTCCATATTGTTGATGTAAATGGTGAAGGAAAGTGATCCCAGCGCTGATCCTCGTGGAAAACCACTTCCCACCTTCCAGCAATCAGAGTAAATACCTTTAACTCCCACTGCCTGTGTTGTGTCTTTGTAATCAGCTTCTAGTCATTCTGCTGCTGGTCCTCTAACTCCACTTGCTCTGAGTTTACTGAAGTCTGTTAACTTACTGAAAGTATCTAGAAACGCCATGTGTCGGACATCGACCAGATCATTCCTGATAATTTTGAAAATTATTCAATGAAATCTGTCAAGAATGATCTTAATTTTGGAACATGTTCTGAATGCTCTTTATCACAGCCTGTGTTACTTGATGTATTTTTTTACTCTTTTGAAGTTAGTTCATTTATTTTTTTATGTTGAGGTTGTGACTGGACAACTGCTCTTTGGATTTTTAAAAATTTAATTTCTGTTTAAACTCAAGAAAGAACATAAACCTTCTATTGTTTTCCATTCCAGTGGGTAACTTCTGATGATCAGCTGCTTAAGAAGGCAGACATGACAATTTTCTTTATTAGCTGATGTGGAGAGGATAGGAGCAGGGAGGTGATGATGGAGATGTATGAAACAAAAATTTGTCTTCAGCTCGAGGACTGTGAGGAGTTCTGGGGGCCTCACTAGACGGAGGATGTGATTGCTCTGGAAGGAACGCAAAGGAGATTCACCAGGATGTTGCCTGGGCAGCAGTGTTTCTGCAGTGAGGACAGGCTGGTTAGGCTGGGGTTGCTTTCCACAGAACAGTGAAGGCGGAGTGCGGACATCATTGAGATGTTCAAAATTATGAGGGACAAAGATAGGATAGTTAAGAAGAAACTTCTTCCCCTGAGCAGAGGGGTCAATGTCCAAGGTGTGCAGAGTAAGGTCAGCAGCAGGAGGGTTAGAGGGTTTCTGAGGAAAATAAAATGTTCCTGTGTCATTTCAGAAATGCTGCTGGTCATCCTGCACAGCAAAATCCCACAATCACACTGTAATGTGGGAGCAGCCAGATTTAAAACACTATTGTAGGTGTGAATTGGTGAAAAGCCAAAACACATCATCACAGATTCACCCTCAGTAACACAATCACTGTTTACCAATCCAACCTTTTGGGAGGAGCAAGGGATTGATTAAGGGAAGAAAAATAGAATATGAAAGTAATCGACCATGGAACATGACAACTGACTTCAAAAAATATCTATCGGTATGTAAAGAGAAACAGATTGACAAACTAGGACCTTTGCAGTCAGAAATGGGAGATCCCATAACGGGGAACAAAGTAATAGCTGAGGAATTAAATTGAAGATTGCTTCGATCTTCTGAAAGGAAGACATGAATAATGTGCCAAAAGTTCTGAGAGGAACAAGTTTTAGAGAGAAGCTGAAGGAAATTTGAATTTGCAGAGAAATGCTTTTGGGGAAAATGATGGGATTGAAGGTGGATAAATCTCCAGGTCCTGATAATCTTCATCCCAGAGTACTTAAGGAAGTCTTCCTGGGAATAGCAGATCCAATGGTGGTTCTTTTTCAATTTTATTGGACTCTGGGCTGGTTCCTACAGATTGGAGGGTAGCTAATGCAAGCCCGGTATTCAGACAGGACTGGAGAGAGAAAACAGTGAACTATAGACCAGTGAGCCTAACGTCGGTGCTGGGGAAGTTGCAAGAGTCAAATTTCAACGATTTGATAACTCGGCATTTGGAAGGCAGCGCCATAATCAGACAAAGTCAGCATGAATTTACTAAAGGGAAATCATGATTGGAATATATTGGAATTGTTTGAGGGTGGAACCGGTAGAGTTGACCGAGGGGAACCAGTGGATGGGGTTTATTTAGTCTTCCAGAAGGGTTACTGAATGCATCATCTCCAAATTTGCAGATGGTACAAAGCTGGGTGGGAGGGTGAACTGTGAGGAGGATGCAGAGAATATTCAGTGTGATTTGGACAGGCTGAGGGTGTGGTCATACACATGGCAGATGCAGTTTAATGTGGATCACTGTGAGGATATCGACTCTGGTAGGAATATTAGGAAGACAAGTTATTATTGAATGGGTGTAAATTGAGTGAAGTGGATACTCATCAAAACCTTGGTGTCATCATGCATCATTCACTGCACGGAACCAGGCAGGTACAGCAGGCAGTAATGAAGCCAAATGGTCTGCTGGTTTTCATAGCGAGAGGTTTTCTTTATCGGGATAAGGATTACTTGCTGCAGTTGGAAAAAGTATTGGAGAGGCCACTCCTGAAGTTTATTTTCTACAGTTTTGATGTCCTTACCAGAGGAAGGATGTCCTTGCCTATAGAAGATGTCCAGTAACGGTTTTCCAGGCCGATTCCTGGGATGACAGGTCTGTCATATGAGGAGAGACTAAGTCGGTTAGGATTATATTCACTGGAGTTCAGAATAATGAGGGGATCTCATAGAAACCTATAACATTCTAACAAGATTAGACAAGGTCGATTCAGAAAGAATCTCACCGATGGTGGGGTGCCCTGAACTGGCTGTCATACTTTGAGGATAAGGGGCAAATCTTTTTAGAACTGAGGTGGGGAGAAATGTCTTCAGTCAGAGGGTGGTGAATGTGTGGAATTCACAGGCGTTTTGTGAATTCAAGAAGAAATTAGATATAGCTCTCGGGGCTAAAGTGATCATGGAATTGGGGGGGCGGGGGGGAAGGGGGAAATCAAGTAATTACATTTGATAATTAGCCATGATAAAAATGAATGGTGGGGATGAGGACCCCATAAACACATTCCCCTCCAACACCCCCAGAGCGGCAATTTATCTTCTCACCTCTCCCTGCCTCTCGGGCTTCTTTCTCTCTCTCTGTTTTGCACCCTCCCTATTTTCCACCTCTCTCCCTCACTGTAATAAAATCTAATGAGAACGTTGGGTGAGAGAGTTGGAAAAGCGATAATTACATCCTGAGTGAAATGAATTAAATTGCCTGCTGCAGCTTTATTTAACCAGTGATATCATCCAATTAAACACAGAAACATTTCGGAATGAAGCGAATGGAAAAGGCATCCTGAGGGCCCTGAGATTAGGCCTTGAATTGAGGCCTAGTCCCAGAGGATGCATTAACCCTTGGGGACAAAACAGGATTCTCCCCATCCCAGGGAAACAGAACTGTCCTTTCCAGCCCCAAAACGCCCCACACACGGATGGAAGGGACGAAAGGAAAAGGGAACCACTTTTCCCCACCCTCTGTCCCGCCCGCACTCCCCTCACACACCCCACTGTTCCCCACCCTCTGTCCCGCCCGCACACCCCTCACACACCCCACTGTTCCCCACCCTCTGTCCCACCCGCACACCCCTCACACACCCCACTGTTCCCCACCCTCTGTCCCGCCCGCACACCCCTCACACACCCCACTGTTCCCCACCCTCTGTCCCGCCCGCACACCCCTCACACACCCCACTGTTCCCCACCCTCTGTCCCGCCCGCACACCCCTCACACACCCCACTGTTCCCCACCCTCTGTCCCGCCCGCACACCCCTCACACACCCCACGGCAATAAAAATACCACAAATCACAATGGGATTTGATTTTACATTAATTACAAGATGCAACATTGAAGCGAATGGATGGACAGAGAGAGGAAAGGTTGTAATGACAGAGGCCGAGATATTCAACCACCTTCCCTTCCCATTCCGCCCAAAAATTAATAATCCTCCAAACCCCACCACCCTGTCTAAAAACACAAACAGGACACAGGGATTGAGAACAAGTCTTTACCAAGGCCAGGGGTTTGATTTTTATCCCCTCTTCCCTCCCATGTGCTTTATCGTCACTGAGCTAATTTGCCTTTTAAGTTATGTGGTTACCATTTGCAGTTCTGTCTATGCTGCAGGTCATTGATGCACAGCAGGATCCCATGGGCAGCAATGTTTCCACACCCCCCAACCTCGTCAGTAAGTGGCTAAAACCTCAACTGGGAAGAAGCTGTTCATTTCCTCAGGATACATTTCAAAACAGACTGTCTCAGGACTGGAGTGTTTGAACATCACGCTTTCTGGAAAGATGTTATAGGGACATCAGCAGTTACTGCACACAGGAAACTCTCTACCCCCAAATCCTGTGACATTTTCCCTCCATCCCAACTCCACAATGTTCAGCTATCTCTCCCCCTCTATAACCTGATCCTCCCGTTTCTCTCTCACTCCGTAACATCAGCCCTTCCTCAGCCTGTATCCCCAATCTCTCACTTCCTCTCTCACAGGCCACACAATGGAGATACAGAGACACAGATAGAGAGACAGTGTCATGAGACAGAGGTTGATGCCCTTTTAACAAGCCACGCCGAATTCCCCAAAGAGGAACACCTTGCTTTGTAATGTGAGAAAGGTGTGTGGGAAGGTGTGAACTGTTCTTCATTAACATTTAGTGGTTAACAACCAGAAATATCTGACACTCACTTTCAGTGAACAATGAACAATTTAATTATTTAACCAACAAGGAACTTTAGTTAAAGAAGGCGAAGGCTACTGGGGAGAGTTTAAACTAGATAAGTTGGGGGGAGGGGATCGAGGCGAGGTGACTCGGAGTGAGGAAGTTAGCTCACAAACAGAGAAAGGTTATAGACGGTGTAAGAGGGAGGATGGATGGGGGATAGAGAAGGGGAGAGAAGGGGAGAGCTCAGACCAAAGGATTGAGATGTGTTTACCTTAATGCCAGGAGGATAGTGAATAAAGGGGATGAGCTCAGAGCGTGGATTGATGCCTGGAAGTGTGATGTGGTGGCCATTACAGAGATTTGGATGTCTCAGGGACAGGACTGGTTACTCCAGGTGCCGGGATTCAGATGTTTCAGGAAGGACAGGGAGGGAGGCAAGAGAGGGGGTGGTGTGGCACTGCTGATCAGGGACAGTGTCACAGCTGTAGAGAGGGTGTATGCTGTGGAGGGATTGTCCACAGAGTCTCTGTGGGTGGAAGTTCAGAGTGGAAAGGGGCCGGTCACTTTGCTGGGAGTTTTCTATAGGCCGCCCAATAGTGACAGGGAGGTGGAGGAGCAGATAGGGAAACAGATTCTGGAGAGATGCAGTAATAGCAGAGTTGTTGTGATGGGAGACTTTAATTTCCCAAACATAGATTGGAATATCCCTCGGGTAAGGGGATTGGATGGGGAGGAGTTCGTTCGGTGTGTTCAGGAGGGTTTCCTGACACAGCATGTGGACAAGCCTACAAGAGGAGAGGCGTTTGACAAAGTCCCTCATGGTAGGCTGGTGCAAAAGGTTGGATCTCACGGGATAAAGGGGGAGGTGGCTAGATGGGTGGAGAACTGGCTTGGTCACAGAATAAGAAGTTTAACAACACCAGGTTAAAGTCCAACAGGTTTATTTGGTAGCAAAAGCCACACAAGCTTTCGAGGCTCTCAGCCCCTTCTTCAGGTGAGTGGGAATTCTGTTCACAAACAGAATTTATAAAGACACAGACTCAATTTACATGAATAATGGTTGGAATGCGAATACTTACAACTAATCCAGTATTTAAGAAACAAAACAATGGGAGTGGAGAGAGCATCAAGACAGGCTAAAAAGATGTGTATTGTCTCCAGACAAGACAGCCAGTGAAACTCTGCAGGTCCACGCAACTGTGGGAGTTACAAATATTGTGACATGAACCCAATATCCCGGTTGAGGCCGTCCTTGTGTGTGCGGAACTTGGCTATCAGTTTCTGCTCAGCGACTCTGCGCTGTCGTGTGTCGCGAAGGCCGCCTTGGAGAACGCTTACCCGAATATCAGAGGCCGAATGCCCGTGACCGCTGAAGTGTTCCCCAACAGGAAGAGAACAGTCTTGCCTGGTGATTGTCGAGCGGTGTTCATTCATCCGTTGTCGCAGCGTCTGCATAGTTTCCCCAATGTACCATGCCTCGGGACATCATTTCTTGCAGCGTATCAGGTAGACAACGTTGGCCGAGTTGCAAGAGTATGTACCGTGTACCTGGTGGATGGTGTTCTCACGTGAGATGATGGCATCTGTGTCGATGATCCGGCACGTCTTGCAGAGGTTGCTGTGGCAGGGTTGTGTGGTGTCTTGGTCACTGTTCTCCTGAAGGCTGGGTAGTTTGCTGCGGACAATGGTCTGCTTGAGGTTGTGCGGTTGTTTGAAGGCAAGAAGTGGGGGTGTGGAGATGGCCTTGGTGAGATGTTCGTCTTCATCAATGACATGTTGAAGTCTCCGGAGGAGATGCCGTAGCTTCTCCGCTCCGGGGAAGTACTGGACAACGAAGGGTTCTCTGTCCACTGTGTCCCGTGTTTGTCTTCTGAGGAGGTCGGTGCGGTTTTTCGCTGTGGCGCGTTGGAACTGTTGATCAATGAGTCGAGCGCCATATCCTGTTCTTATGAGGGCACCTTTCAGCGTCTGGAGGTGTCTGTTGCGATCCTCCTCATCCGAGCAGATCCTGTGTATACGGAGGGCTTGTCTGTAGGGGATGGCTTCTTTAACGTGTTTAGGGTGGAAGCTGGAGAAGTGGAGCATCGTGAGGTTACCCGTGGGCTTGCGGTACAGTGAGGTGCTGAGGTGACCGTCCAAAATGGAGATGCGTGTGTCCAAGGATGCAACCGATTCCGGAGAGTAGTCTATGGTGAGTCTGATGGTGGGATGGAACTTGTTGATGTCATCATATAGTTGTTTCAGTGATTGTTCACCATGAGTCCAAAGGAAGAAAATGTCATCGATGTATCTAGTGTATAGCATCGGTTGAAGGTCCTGTGCGGTGAAGAAGTCTTGTTCGAACCTGTGCATGAAGATGTTGGCATATTGAGGTGCAAATTTGGTCCCCATGGCTGTTCCGTGTGTCTGGATGAAGAACTGGTTGTTGAAGGTGAAGACATTGTGGTCCAGGATGAAGCGGATGAGATGTAAAATTGCATCTGGAAACTGGCAGTTGTTGGCGCTGAGCACTGAGGCCGTTGCAGCAATGCCATCGTCATGGGGGATGCTGGTGGAGAGTGCCGAGACATCCATTGTGACGAGGAGTGCTCCTGGTTCAACTGCTCCATGTGTGCCGAGTTTCTGTAGGAAGTCCGTCGTGTCGCGACAAAAGAAAGCTTGTGTGGCTTTTGCTACCAAATAAACCTGTTGGACTTTAACCTGGTGTTGTTAAACTTCATACTGTGTTTACCCCAGTCCAACGCCGGCATCTCCACATCTTGGTCACAGAAGACAGAGGGTGGTAGTGGAAGGGTCTTTTTCTGGCTGGAGGTCTGTGACTAGTGGTGTTCCGCAGGGCTCTGTATTGGGACCTCTGCTGTTTGTGATTTATATAAACGATCTGGAAGAAGGTGTAACTGGGGTGATCAGTAAGTTTGCGGACGACACGAAAATGGCTGGACTTGCAGATAGTGAGGAACATTGTCAGAGGCTACAGAAGGATATAGATAGGCTGGAAATTTGGGCAAAGAAATGGCAGATGGAGTTCAATCCTGATGAATGCGAAGTGATGCATTTTGGTAGAAATAATGTAGGGAGGAGCTATACGATAAATGGAAGAACCATAAAGGGTGTAGATACGCAGAGGGAACTGGGTGTGCAAGTCCACAGATCCTTGAAGGTGACATCACAGGTGGAGAAGCTGGTGAAGAAGGCATATGTCATGCTTGCCTTTATAGGACGGGGCATAGAGTATAAAAGTTGGGGTCTGATGTTGCAGATATATAGAACGTTGGTTCAGCCGCATTTGGAATACTGCGTCCAGTTCTGGTCGCCACACTACCAGAAGGACATGGAGGCTTTGGAGAGAGTACAGAGGAGGTTTACCAGGATGTTGCCTGGTATGGAGGGGCTTAGTTATGAGGAGAGATTGGGTAAACTGGGGTTGTTCTCCCTGGAAAGACGGAGGATGAGGGGAGACTTAATAGAGGTGTATAAAATTATGAAAGGCATCGATAGGGTGAACGGTGGGAAGCTTTTCCCCAGGTCGGCGGTGATGTTCACGAGGGGTCATAGGTTCAAGGTGAAGGGGGGGAGGTTTAACACAGATATCAGAAGGACATATTTTACACAGAGGGTGGTGAGGGCCTGGAATGCGCTGTCAGGCAAGGTGGTGGAGGCGGACACACTGGGAACGTTTAAGACTTATCTAGATAGCCATATGAATGGAGTGGGAATGGAGGGATACAAAAGAATGGTCTAGTTTGGACCAGGGAGCGGCACGGGCTTGGAGGGCCTATTCCTGTGCTGTATTGTTCTTTGTTCTTTGTACTTGATCTGATCCTGACCAATGAGCCTGGACAGGTGTCAGATCTCTCAGTGGGAGAGCATCTTGGGGATAGCGATCATAACCCTATCTCCTTTATGCTTGCATTGGAAAAAGAGAGGATCCAGCAAGCTAGGAAAGCGTTTATATTGAGTAGGGGAAAATATGAAGACATAAGGCAGCAAATTAGAGGAGTAAATTGGAAGGGGGTGTTCTCGGGGAAATCTACTGAAGAGAGGTGGCAGTTTTTCAAGGAATGTCTGTCGAGGGTTCTACAGGACAATGTTCCGAGCAGACAGGGAGGAGTTGGTAGGTTAAAGGAACCGTCGTGCACGAAAGCTGTGCGGGACCTAGTCGAGAAGAAAAGGAAAGCGTACAAAAGGTTCAGAGAGCTTGGCGAAGAGAGGGATCTAGATGAGTATACCGCTTGTAGGAAGGGACTAAAGAAGGAAATTAGGAGAGCCAGAAGGGGTCACAAGAAGGCCTTGGCAAGTAGAATTAAGGAAAACCCGAAGGCGTTCTATAAATATGTGAAGAGTAAAAGGATGAGATGTGATGGAATAGGGCTTATAAAAGGTGAAGGCGGGAAAATCTGTACGGAACCATTAAAAATGGCAGAGGTGCTTAATGAGTATTTTGCCTCGGTTTTCACAGAGGAGAAGGACATGGGTGGATGTACTGTGGGCTTGCGGTGGACTGAAAAGATTGAGTCTGTGGACTTTAACAAAGAGGTTGTGCTGGAATCTTTGAATGGCATCAAGATAGATCAGTCGACGGGTCCGGATGGGATGTACCCCAGGTTACTGTGGGAGACAAGGGAAGAGATTGCAGAGCCTTTGGCGATGATCTTTGGGTCATCGATGGAGACGGGAGAAGTGCCGGATGATTGGAGGATTGCGAATGTGGTTCCTATTTTCAAGAAGGGGAATAGGGATAGCTCAGGTAATTACCGACCGTTGAGTCTCATCTCAGTGGTTGGTAAGCTGATGGAGAAGATCCTGAGCAACAAGATTTATGAGCATTGAGATTTGTTTAGTGTGCTCAAGAATACTCAGCATGGTTTTGTCAAAGGCAGATCGTGCCTTACGAGCCTGGTGGAGTTCTTCGAAAATGTGACTAAACACATTGACGAAGGGAAAGCGGTAGATGTGGTTAATATGGATTTTAGCAAGGCGTTTGATAAGGTCCCCCATGCAAGGCTTCTAAAAAAAGTTAGAGGGCATGGGATCCAAGGGGCTGCTGCCCTGTGGATCAAGAACTGGCTTGCCCAAAGGAGGCAGAGAGTGTTTATAGATGGGTCTTTTTCTAATTGGCGGTCGGTCACCAGTGGTGTGCCCCAGGGATCTCCCAGGGATCTGTTCTGGGACCCTTGCTGTTTGTCATTTTCATGAATGACCTGGATGAGGAAGTGGAGTGATGGGTTGGTAAGTTTGCGGACGACACGAAGGTTGGTGGGTTGTGGATAGTCTGGAGGGATGTCAGAAGTTACAGAGGGACATAGATAGGATGCAAGACTGGGCGGAGAAGTGGCAGATGGACTTCAACCCAGATAAATGCGTAGTGGTCCATTTTGGCAGGTCGAGTGGGATGAAGGAGTGCAATAAAATGGGAAAGACTCTTAGTACTGTAGAAGATCAGAAGGACCTTGGGATCTGGGTCCATAGGACTCTAAAATCGGCCCCGCAGGTGGAGGAGGTGGTTAAGAAGGCGTATGGTGTGCTGGCCTTTATCAATCGAGGGACTGAGTTTAGGAGTCCGGGGATAATCATGCAGCGATATAAGACCCTCGTCAGAACCCACTTGGAGTACAGTGCTCAGTTCTGGTCGCCTCACTATAGGAAGGATGTGAAAAAGATTGAAAGGTTGCAGAGGAGATTTACAAGGATGTTGCCTGGATTGAGTGGCATGCCTTCTGAGGATAGGCTGAGGGAGCTCGGTCTTTTCTCCTTGGAGAGATGAAGGATGAGAGGAGACCATTAGAGGTGTACAAGATGTTGAGAGGCATAGATCGGGTGGACTCTGAGATGCTTTTTCCCAAGGTGGAAATGTCTGCTACGGGAGGACACAGGTTTAAGGTGATGAGGGGTAGGTACAGGGGAAATGTTGGGGGGAAGTTTTTCACACAGAGGGTGGTGGGCGAGTGGAATCGGTTGCCGTCAGTGGTGGTGGAGGCAAACTCAATACGGTCTTTCAAGAGACTCCTGGATGAGTACATGGGACTTAATAGGATGGAGGGTTATGGGTAGGCCTAAAAGGTCGGGATATGTTCGGCACAACTTGTGGGGCCGAAGGGCCTGTTTTGTGCTGTAGTTTTCTATGTTTCTATGTTTCTAAGTAGCATTGTGATTAAAGTAAGATTCTACTGGAATGTTGTTCAAATACACACAAGGACATTCATTAACAGAAAAAAAAGAACATAATTTAGTCACTCGCAAAAATGTATCCAACTAGATTTTGTGGCTTTGGAAAACCTTTGGCGATCGTTAAGGTGTGGGATGGAAGGAAATTTGGCCGAATGGATAAGTACCTGGCGATCTCATAGAAGACAGAGGTTGGTGGTGGATGGAAAGTTTTCAGACTGGAGACCAGTTACCAGCGGTGTACCACAGGGATCAGTGCTTGGTCCTCTGCTATTTGTGATTTTTATCAATGACTTGCAGGAGGGGGCTGAAGGGTGGATCAGTAAATTTGCTGATGACACCAAGATGGGTGGAGTAGTGGATGAGGTGGAGGGCTGTTGTCGGCTGCAAAGAGACATTGATAGGATACAGAGCTGGGCCGAAAAATGGCAGATGGAGTTTAACCCGGATAAGTGCGAGGTGATTCATTTTGGTAGGACAAATTTGAATGCGGATTACAGGGTCAACGGCAGGGTTCTGAGGAATGTGGAGGAACAGAGAGATCTTGGAATTCATATCCACTGATCTCTGAAGGTTGCCACTCAAGTAGATAGAGCCGTGAAGAAGGCCTGTAGTGTGTTAGCGTTTATTAACAGGGGGCTTGAGTTTAAGAGTCATGGGGTTATGCTGCAACTATACAGGACCTTTGTGAGACCATATTTGGAATATTGTGTGCAGTTCTGGTCGCCTCACTCTGGTAAGGATGTGGAAGCATTGGAGGGAGTGCAGAGAAGATTTACCAGGATGCTTCCTGGTTTGGAGGGTAAGTCTTATGAGGAAAAGTTGAGGGTGATGCGCGATTAATCCACTCGGGAGGCTAGATCGTACCCGGGAATAAAGGCTTTAGTTCGCAACAAGAATAGAGCATACTGCTTAACAATACTATCCCAGACTAAGGGTCACTAGGAAGTCCAGTGACCTTTATACTCCTATAAGAAGGCGGAGCCAAACGGAGTGTATCACAGAACAATACCAACAGGTGGAACACCCCAACCCTAACCCCAACAGTAACAAGAGTAACATATGTACAAGTACCCATAGTGATAACCATCTATGGTTCAGTACCCAAAGTGGGAACCATCTATGGTTCACCACAGAGTGTGATGGGGCTTTTCTCTTTGGAGTGGAGGAGGGTGAGGGGTGACTTAATAGAGGTTTATAAGATGATGAGGGGGATAGATAGAGTGGACGTTCAGAGACTATTTCCTCGGCTGGTTGTAACTGTGACTATGGGGCACAACAATAAGGTTCATATTGGGAGATATAGGAGGGATGTCCGAGGTAGATTTTTTACTCAGAGAGTGGTTGGGTTGTGGAATGGACTGCCTGCAGGGATAGTGGAGTCGGACACTTGGAACTTTCAAGCGGTTATTGGATAGGCTTGTGGAGCACACCAGGATGATAGGGAGTGGGATAGCTTGATCTTGGTTTCAGACAAAGCTTGGCACAACATCGAGGGCAGAAGGGCCTGCACTGTGCTGTACTGTTCTATGTTCTATGTTCTATGTCTTTCTATTCCGCTACCTGCAAGTTATTTCTGATTCAGTTCGAGAGATGGAGCGGTCTATTAAGTGATATTCAAAGCTGGAGAGAGCTGCTCTTTCCCTCTCTAGGCGTTGAGAGGTGGCAGTCCTTCAGTTGAACTGCAGGCAGGCAGTCAATCTCCTATTTTAAACTGTGATGACCTATGAATTTTCCTGCACCAGGATTGATCTGATCTTGTCGACAACAATAAATTAACATTTGATAGCTTCCTGACAGCTGAGAGTCTTCTTTGAACTGATAGGCTGAACCCAAAATTCAAAAACCTGCAAAGCCTGTTACCATGGCAACCTTGATGCTTGGTCTTGGCTGCAAATGTTGCCGTCTGTTTGCTCTGTCTGTACCTGTAAGTCTCCAAGCATTGACACAAGTCCAACTTTAAAGGGACACAAAACCAGCTTTTAGAGGGACCACACTTCACAAACTCAGCTTCCCAACACCAGACATAGAGCGAGAGCTCCGACAATCACCGCCACAGCAAACTGTATTCAAATAGAACCCTGTGCATTTCATTTCACCCTCACATTTATCTCTCTGCCTCACACACATTTTTTATTCCACAATTACACCCGCTTCTAGTTAAACAGCTTTCATTCCAGGCCATCAAGAATTATTTACAGTGATGAGATTAATTGTTAATCTGACCTCACTGCTGTTAATTTAGAGATGACTGATATAACTTGTGCACAGGAAGATCCAAAGCACAGAGGCAGTTTCAAAATTCAGTTTAGAGTTTCTGATAATTGTTTTCTGTGTGTGTGCTTCTTGTTTTAATGTACAAAGTGAGGCTTGAATATTGGTCGCACAGTAAGATCCCACAGGCAGCAATGTGATATTGGCTGAATGTCCCCTCAGTCCCCTGCAGAAAGTGATCATGAACTCCCTCAGTCCCATTGTTCAAGTTGAAGCTTTTTTATATTCAAGGCCTTGGAACCTTCTTTGCAGTCAGTGAGCGATTTTCAAAGAGGATGTTCATTGTTACAAGGCAGACAAAGGGCCCCAGGACAGTGCGTGCACAGCAAGATCCCACAGCCGCTGCACTGCGAATCTAATCAAATGAGACACAGCCCTACCCCTGTCTCCATCCTCACACCTGCTGTGAGCCCCTTCCCCCAAAGCACACAACAAAAAGCCCCACACACCTTCCACTCTGTGTGTGTGCATTGTCCCAAGTCTGGAGAATTCCCTTCGCTTCCCTGGAAAGATGAAACTCTCTCTTAACACTGAGACAACCTTTAAAGCAAGATCTGCAGCAAGATCGCACAAGGTGCAGTTCGCAGTGTGGAGTGTGTTTTACACCGTTTAATAGAATGTAACCCTGAAAAGTATGAGCTGATACACTTTGGAAGGAGTAATTTGACAAGGAAGTACTCAATGAATGTTCGGACTTTCGGAAGATCTATGGTAGAATGTGACCTTGGCGTATTTGACCACAGATCTTTGAAAGCAGAAGGGCATGTTGGTAGGGTGGTGAAAATTCCATATGGGACACTTGCCTTTATCGTTCGAGGCATAGATGACAAAGGCAGGGAAGTAATGTTGGAATTGTCTCGATCTTTGGTGAGGCCCCAGCTGGAGTACTGTGTGCAGTTCTGATCACCACATTATAGGAAGGATGTATTTGCGCGAGATGGGTGTGCAGAGGAGATTCACCAAGATGCTGCCTTGGATGGAAGATCAACGTTATGAAAAGAGGTTGCGTGGGCTTGGGTTATTAACATTTTAGCAGAGAAGACTGAGGGGCGACCGGATCGAGGTAGACAAGATTATGAGGGCCATGGACGGAGTGGATAACGAGCAACTGTTCCACATATCTGAAGGGTCAGTCACGAGGGGACATAGGTTCACGGTGGGGGTAAGGAGGTTTTGGGGCAGCCGTGTGAGGAAATAATTTTTCACCAGAGGGTGGTGAGGGTCTGGAATGCGCTGTCCGGGAGGATGGTGGAGGTGGGTTGCCTCACATCCTTTAAAAGGTATCTGGATGAGCACTTGGCACAACATAACATTCAGGGCTCTGGGCCAAGTGCTGACAGATGGGGTTAGGTGGGATTTCAAGTATTTCTAATGTGACAGTGCAGACTCGATGGGCCGAAGGGCCTCTTCTGCACTGTATAGAACATAGAACATAGAACAGTACAACACAGAACAGGCCCTTCGGCCCACGATGTTGTGCCGAGCTTTATCAGAAACCAAGATCAAGCTATCCCACTCCCTATCATCCTGGTGTGCTCCATGTGCCCATCCAATAACCGCTTAAATGTTCCTAAAGTGTCTGACTCCACTATCACTGCAGGCAATCCATTCCACACCCCAACCTCTCTCTGCGTAAAGAACCTACCTCTGATATCCTTCCTGTATCTCCCACCACGAACACAAAAGTTATGCCCCCTTGTAATAGCTCCATCCACCCGATTAAATAGTCTTTGAACGTTCACTCTACCTATCCCCCTCATCATTTTATAAACATCTATTAAGTCTCCCCTCAGCCTCGTCCGCTCCAGAGAGAACAGCCCCAGCTCCCTCAACCTTTCCTCATAAGACCTACCCTGCAAACCAGGCAGCATCCTGGTAAATCTCCTCTGCACTCTTTCCAGGGCTTCCACATCCTTCTTATAGTGAGATGACCAGAACTGCACACAATATTCCAAAAGTTGTCACACCAAGGTCCTGTACAGTTGCAGCATAACCCCACGGCTCTTAAACTCCAACCCCCTGTTAATAAAAGCTAACCCACTACAGGCCTTCTTCACAGCTCTATCTACTTGAGTGGCAACCTTTAGAGATCTGTGGATATCGACCCCAAAATCTCTCTGTTCCTCCACAGTCTTCAGAACCCTGTATGATTCTATTGTTCTATAACCTCTCATTCTTGGTTCTCCTCATTCTCTCTCACTCTTTCCTTCCCTCAATTTATTCCAATCAGACAGAAACATTCAATTGGAGAGAGAGAGAGTTCCACAGAGAGAATCTTCTAAACCTGAATTAAAATGCCAGCCCTGCTCCATCCTGCCCACCCCCTGTCCCCTCTCAGTCTCCAGAAGCCGCTCAACTCCCTCTTTCAGTTTGGGAAGTGGCTCCTGATTCCTTCAGGACACTTTAAAAATCCTCCCAGACTATCTGACAGGGTTTGAGTGGAGCTGCAGCTAGTGACCACACACTGGAGACTCTCACATCCTGTCCCTCTTTCTCAAATGCTGTCCCTCCATCACCACCTCTGCTTTGACCTTCCACTCCCCTCGGGCCTCCCTCTGTCTCTGCTCCACTCCCTCCTTCTCTTTTCTCCTCCTGCCACTGTCTCGCTCTCTCATTGTAAAGATGGATGTTCTTATCTAGGGCCAGGTCTTTGCAACCACACTCACCACCTCTTACTCCATCCCTCCTTCTAACTTCCTATTTCTGTCCATATCTCTGCTTCTTTCCCTCTCTTTCATGTGCACTGTGTTGAAAGGAGCGATGCAATATTTCTGAGCCACACTGCCAATAACCACAAACAATATTGCTGTGAGGGGGTGGGAAGAACCACCTTATCTGGGGGTCTCCAGTTAGGAGTCAGTGCCCAGCTTCCTGTCTCTGGAGAATAGCCTCAGTCAGAGCCCTGAGATTCCTTATTTACACAAATCAATCAATAGATCGATTCATTTATTCATAAATAACTACTGGGAGGCTCATTTTACAAAGTCTACCAAAGGAATGGACACAGCTTGTCCCCAGTTTAAAGAGGGGAGTTTATCTCTTTCTGTCACTGAGGGGATATGTATCCAAACTCAGAATTCACATGGAGCTGGGTGGAGGATTACACCAAGCGCGAGGCTGGGGGAATGACATGTCTCCCCCCACCCCCACTTTGTCCTCTCTGGATATGGTCACAGTGCTGCCCATGGGATCATGCTGTGCTTAAAATCCCCACAAAGAAAGCTGGAAAGGGAGAGGGAGAGATTCTAGAGGGAGGTGAACAGGAATGGGGAGAAAGCGAGATGGAGAGAGCAATACTGGGGTGAGATAGAGAGATATGGGGAGAAACAGGAGGAGAGAGAGAACAATTGGAGAGCGATAGGGAGATATGGGGTAAAGTTCTAATGAGAATGAAGAATGGAAACGCACTGGATAAGAGAGAAATCCAGATAGAGGGAATAAAGCTGGTCGGAGAGAAGAAGAGTTTAGGAAGAGATAGATAGGGAAGCAAAGGAGAAGGCAAAGAGAGAGGGAGAGAAGAAAGGAAAAAAGAGACGGACAGAGGATATAATCTGTAAATTAGAAGCAGAAAAGCTGCGGGGGAGAGTCAGAATGGGGAGGAAATCTGGAGAGGGGAAGTTAAATAGAAAAATCCTGAATTGACTTCCAGCTCCACCAGCTGTCCAGTCCAGAGAGGTGTTCAATCCGGGGTGGGCTCTGATAATTGGGTGCAGGAAGGGATTGCAGATTCTATCTCTGTCCACTTTGGGTCTGATTGGGAAACCCGTCCAGTCTGAATTAATCCTGGAAAACACATCAGATGAGAAATCACCCCCACACCCCCCTTTCCCTCTCCCCCCACACCCCCCTTTCCCTCTCCCCCCACACCCCCCTTTCCCTCTCCCCCCACACCCCCCTTTCCCTCTCCCCCCACACCTCCCTTTCCCTCTCCCCCCACACCACCCTTTCCCTCTCACCCCCACACCCCCCTTTCCCTCTCCCCCCACCCACACACCCCGATGCCTCTCACCCCCACACCCACTTTCCTTCACACCCCACACCCCCCTTTCCCTCTCCCCCCCACACCCCCCTTTCCCTCTCACCCCCACACCCCCATTTCCCTCCCACCCCCACACCCCCCATTCCCTCTCCCCCCCACACCCCACTTTCCCCATTCTCCCGCAACCCCCCGTTCCCTCTCCCCCCCAAACCCCACTTTCCCCATTCTCCCCCCACACCCCCCTTTCCCTCTCCCCCCCACACCCCCCTTTCCCTCTCCCCCCCACACCCCCCTTTCCCTCTCCCCGCACACCCCCCTTTCCCACTCCCCCCCACACCCTCCTTTCCCTCTCCCCCCCACACCCCCCTTTCCCTCTCCCCCCCACACCCTCCTTTCCCTCTCACCCGCACATCCCCCTTTTCCTCTCCCCCCACACCCCCCATTCCCTCTCCCCCCCACACCCCCCTTTCCCCATTCTCCCGCAACCCCCCGTTCCCTCTCCCCCCACACCCCCCTTTCCCCATTCTCCCCCCACACCCCCCTTTCCCTCTCCCCCCACACCCCCCCTTTCCCTCTCCCCCCCACACCCCCCTTTCCCTCTCCCCGCACACCCCCCTTTCCCAATTCTGCCCCCACACCCCCCCTTTCCCTCTCCCCCCACACCCACCTTTCCCTCTCCCACCCCACCCCCCTTTCCCTCTCCCCCCACACCCCCCCTTTCCCTCTCCCCCCCCACAGCCCCTTTTCCCTCTCCCCTCACAATCCCTTTCCCCATTCTCCCCCCACACCCCCCTTTCCCTATCCCCCCACACCCCCCTTTCCCTCTCCCCCCACACCCCCCTTTCCCCATTCTCCCGCCACACCCCCCTTTCCCTCTCCCCCCACCCCCCTTTCCCTCTCCCCCCCACACCCCCCTTTCCCTCTCCCCCCACACCCCCCCTTTCCCTCTCCCCCCCACACCCCCCTTTCCCTCTCCCCCCACACCCCCCTTTCCCTCACACCCCACACCCCCCTTTCCCTCTCCCCCCCACACCCCCCTTTCCCCCTCTCCCCCCACACCCCCCTTTCCCTCTCCCCCCACACCGCCCTTTGCCTCTCCCCCCCACACCCCCCTTTCCCCATTCTCCCCCCCACACCCCCGTTTCCCTCTCCTCCCCCACACCCGCCTTTCCCTCTCACCCCACACCCCCCTTTCCCTCTCCCCGCACACCCCC